>NW_006199407.1:0-522 GCF_000334495.1 Tupaia belangeri chinensis
TCTTATAAGACCACAGTACTGTACTGTGCATTAAAGAGTAAGTCCTCAAAATAGCAAACAAAACAAAATTGGAAAGGGACGTTTACAAGTGAAGACATGGCAAAGCCAGTGATTTGGTGATTTAGAGGGTTTACAAAGTTTTTGATTTTAGTCTCTTTAAAATTTATTTCAAAGAAAGACTCAGGTACTGGTAATATTTTGAACTTTTCCTCTATTACCTAGTTTTATACAATGAATAATGGTTATAATAAATCTACAAATTGAAACCTGTGGAGACAACTGTCTGTCAAATATTGGTGAATTTGTATTTAAATCTGCTTATGTGTAAAATTGTTCAATCTGCATTTTTAGCCTTTTAGTTGGGAAATTTAGTCCTGACATTCAATGTTATTATTGATATGTGTGGACTTATCCTTTATTTTTCTAGTTGTTTTGTGCTCTCTTACTTCTATTTGTCTCCCTTTTGATTTTCTAGTATAGTAGCCCCTTATGTATTTCCTAAAGAGCCAGTTTCATTTTGGT
>NW_006199408.1:0-496 GCF_000334495.1 Tupaia belangeri chinensis
CCAAAATCCTGAGAGAAGGGGAAGATAAAGGGCTGTAGAGTGGCCATCTAATCTGGGTAGTGATTTTCACTCCCTCATTCCAGTGGGTACATGCACCATATAGCAAACTAAAATAATAATAACAGCCAGTGCTGAGAAAGAATATCAAGATGGCTGACTAGAAATATCCACCCTGGCATCTCATTGGCAAGAAGTATTTTTAAAAGTTGAATAAATGTCCAACCTTCCAGCAAAGGAGTAAAGAAAGACTGAAGAACTCAGAAAAAGATAGAAGGTAATTTTGGAATGCAAAGTCTCAACTTAGAAAAGTAAAGAGAAAATGAATGATCTGAAGCAGCTGAGGTTCTGAAGCCCTTCCCTATACAGAAAGCAAGAGAAATCTTTCCTCTGAAACCCTAAATTCACGTCTCTTAACTCATATTCCAGTACTCCTCATCTGTGGAAAAAAACATCCAAACTGGCACAGAACTGTTAATAAAGATTGTTGCAAAGTATG
>NW_006199409.1:0-494 GCF_000334495.1 Tupaia belangeri chinensis
CGAAAAAGAGAAAAAAAACACATTGTGCACTATAAAGATGCACAATGGTTAAATGTAAAATAGAAAAATGCAAAAAAGGGACCAGTAGATAGTTTAATGGTTATGTCACTGGACTCCAATGTAGTCAAGAACCAGGCCCAGCAGCTTAAAACTCATACTGGTGGGACCAGCAGATGGTGTAATGGCTATGTTGCTGAACTCCCACATAGTTGACCAACATTCAAGTCCCAGACTCGGCAACTTAAAACTCACACCACCCATGTTTGTGTGCATGTCCAAGATCTAGAGAAGAGAATGGAGGAGAAGGGATTGTGGCATAGCCATCCGCCCTGGGGGAGTGATTTCTTGCTTTCTGTCTCTCTGTCTTTCCAGTGAGCACATGTGCCCTATAGCAAAAACTCTCTCTTAAAACACAAACAAACAAACAAACAAACAAACAAAACTCAGACCAAGAGTGAAATCACCCGCAGGGGGTGATTTCTTGCTTTCTGTCT
>NW_006199410.1:0-659 GCF_000334495.1 Tupaia belangeri chinensis
GCCGTCCCACGGCCACACGGGCTGGTACTTGGCCTGGGTCCTGTGCTCTCTGGGGCTCTCACCGGGTGATGAGGAGCCTCACATAATGGAGTTAGGCCCCGATTCCCAGCCAGGCCTCAGCACCAACCTCCATCCCTGCTCCCGGCCCCACCCCAGGCCTTGTGACTGGCGATACTCTTCCTGGTCTGCTCTCTGGGGAGGCCAGTGCTTCGGCTCCCACCATGGTGGGCAGAGCCTTAAGAAACTTTGACACTGTTATTTTATAAATAATTGTTTTATTCATTTATTTATTTGTTATTAGTTTTGTGTGTTATCATACACACGTTGCTCTCTCACTCTGTAGTCGGGGGCCTCCTGCCTCCCACCTCCCTTCACAGGTTCTGCAGAGCCCAGGTCACCCTCACCTGGTGTCCCCCTTCGCCCTCCTCTGCAGGGTAGACCCTTATTGGTCCTGAATCTTCCTGGTGGGGATCTGCCTGATGGCCAGGCTTCCCAGGGCAAAACCCAGCTCCCTGCACCCTGCCTGCCCTGCCCACCCCTCACCTCCCCCAGCCCCTTCCTGCTGTCTATCGGCCCAACCACTCCACGCATTACTGGTTCCCCGGCAGGGCTGACCCAGCATTGGCGGGGCGAGGACTGTGGAAGTCGAGAGGTGGCAG
>NW_006199411.1:0-1415 GCF_000334495.1 Tupaia belangeri chinensis
AGTGTATTAATGTAAGTATGGTTATCTGTGTATGTGCATGTGACAGTATTTCAAAACAAAAAGGGCACTCACCCTAGTGGACCAGAAGTTATAATCAATCTTTGAATGGTCTAAGACAAAGACAGGTGGAATCAAATTGAAGGAGAAAGCCCTAGTGGAAAATGCACATACAGGAGGACTCCAGGCAGGTAAATTACATATAATATGTATGACATATATATAGATACAAATATAGTTACAGATATAGATCTATATGATATGTAACTTCAAATGTTAGAGGGAAAACATGGAAGAAAATCCAACTAAGACTGGTCCCATACTGCAGGGTGCAACTCTGTGCAATGGAATCTGGTTGGACATGATCGAGCAGTATTCAAGTGCCAGCACCAGTGGCTTATAAAACATGCTGGTATGTGTACACATGCCCAGGATACTGAGGGATAGAGAATTGGAAGGAAAGAGTCTAGTGTGACCAGGCACTGTTGAGGAATGCTTTCAGGCTGGCTGTCTCTCTCTTACTCTCTCAATCAAATGTATATGCATGTGCCCTCTGGCATTAAAGAAAGAATGAAAATCTAATCAATATAAACATGTGGGAAGGAAAGAAACAAAATATTACAGAAAATAAGATGGCAGAGAAAAAATTTAATCTTGCAAATGACTACAATAAATATAAATGGTTAATTTTTTTTTTCTTCTGGAGCCACTCAAATTCATTCTACGAAGCCTTCATCATCCTCATCCCCAAAACAGATAAGGACACAGAAAATAAGATGGCAGAGAAAAAATTTAATCTTGCAAATGACTACAATAAATATAAATGGTTAATTTTTTTTTTCTTCTGGAGCCACTCAAATTCATTCTATGAAGCCTCCATCACTATCATTTCCAAAACAGATAAGGACATGACAAAAAATGAAAACCACAGGCCTATATCTCTGATAAATATGGATGCGAAAATTCTCAACAAGATACCAGCAAATTGTATGCAATGACATATAAAAAAGATTATACATTATAACCAGGTAGGTTTTATCCCAGGGATGTAAGAGTGATTCAACATATGCAAAACCACAATTGCAATACACCATATTAACAGACAGAAATATATAAACCATATGATCATATAAATCGAGGCAGAAAAAGTATTTGATAAATATAATTAAGACTTTATAATTAAAATTCAGCAAAATTGGCATAGAAGGGACATTTCTCAACACAATAAAAGCCATCTAAAAAAACTCACGGATAACATACTGAATGGAGAAAAGCTGAAAGTTTTTCCACTAAAAAATGGTACAAGACAAGGCTGCCAACTTTCTCCACTCCATTTCAACGTAGTGCTAGGAAGTCCTAGCCAATGCAATCAGAAAAGAGTAGTGCTAGGAAGTCCTAGCCAATGCAATCAGAAAAGA
>NW_006199412.1:0-1502 GCF_000334495.1 Tupaia belangeri chinensis
CTACTGGTCCCGTGATTTCTAATTTTTGTTCTCGGGTTTTCTCTTTCTCATTTGTTACTTCTATCCTCAATACTGATTAGATATTCCAAGGACATAATTATACATTTGTGAGGTAGATAGTCATAATAACATACAGTGTTCAGCACCTAAAATTATTATAGAATTTTTTTTTGAGAGTTTTTTGCTATAGGGTGCGTGTGATCACCAGACAGACAGAGAAAGACAGAGAGACAGAAAGCAAGAAATCACCCTCCAGAGGGAGATGGCCACACCACAATCCCTTCTCCTCCGTTCTCCTCTTAGGATCTTGGGCATGCATGCACATGCGCCCGGTGTGAATTTTAAGCCTCCAGGTCCAGAACCGTGGTCAACTACATGGGAATCCAGCAACATAGCCATTACGCTAACTGCTAGCTAGTCCCACTATAGAATTGTTAAAACCCAAATTCAGACCAAATGTTAGGAAACAAAAACTTAAGGTCAAAATTAAATTTAACCTATGATGATTTTATAATTACAGAATATAAACCTATATAAATCATAAAAGGAATTATATTTCAGTGAGCTTGGATTTCCTGACCTCATTGCCAACTTTCCACCAAGCGTATTTCCATATTTTAAGAATGCAAATTTTTAAATTTTGGCAAGAATAAGTAGACATCACATTTTAAAAAATTTCTTTTTTTTTTTTTTATGAGAAACAGTGAGAGACAGAGATGTGTACCCTTGACAGTCTCTCATTTTATAACTCTTGTCACCTTTTCCTAGACCTCAAGCTAGCTAGGATCTTGAGAATTATAGACTGGCATGTATCTGCATGACTTGGCATCTAAATCCCAAGTCAGCCATGTGGCTTCCAGCACCGCAGAACAGTACATAAGCTCCTACACTTAAACTTCTGTGAATAACCTACTCAATTCCAGTGATTTGTTAACCAGAATTTATCACAGGAAAATGAAAATAAAATAGAGACTAATTTGGACTGAGCCACATTTTTTTTGGCTAGGCACTGAATGAAATACATCTACATTCCAGAAACTTAAGTACTAACAAGTTCTCGAAGTCCATCATGAAAAGGCAAGAAACCAGTTTTCCAACATTATGCTCATTTCATCAGGATTATATTGACTAATTATGTTTTCCATTTCATGTACCTCCCATATCTCTGAGTGACCAGTTCAAACTCAAGTTATACTGCTCTTCCTTACATGAATTTATTTCACCAATCACAGTGCTTGTAATGTTTAATTTTTGTGACAAGGTAATATTTAAAAACATCTTTGTGGCAAGTAGATTAGTTTGGGTACCTTCCACTATCCAAGAAACAGTGATTTATTTTGAATGGGAAAGACATGCATTCCAGGTATGGATTTGCTTTTTCTGATCACTGAGATTCAATTAGCACCACTCTCAAAAATGTTTTCTCTGTTGACAAAGGATTTAAGTTAACATGACATCAGGCCAAAGAGCTCACTTTATATAGCAACCATGGGATCTGTGTT
>NW_006199413.1:0-779 GCF_000334495.1 Tupaia belangeri chinensis
AAAAATCTCTCAACAAAAAATTTAATAAGGATTTGAATGGATAAAAATGACCAACAAATAGGACAGTAATTTAAATGATAATTTTCTGCTGATACATTCCAAGCATCTTTGATGATGCACTTTCCCTTGTGCATAGGTGATTTGGGGTAATAATCCCTTAGCAATTTATATTTTGGTCACCTGTGACTTAACATATAAAAATTACTTTTATAAAGTCAATGTGTTTGTATTCCTTGTTGAAATTTTCTTATCAGTTATGACTTTATCCACATAAACATAAAACTCACAGCTTAATTTTAGGGAAAGCTTCAGTTTCTTCCCATAGAGATCCAGAATGTTCCTTTGGGTATCTACCCAAAGAACAGGAAAACACTCGGTTGGAAAAGCATTTGCCCATCCCCGTGTATTGCAACACTAGTCACAATTGCTGGGATGTGGAATCAATCCAAATTGCAAAACCAGATGAGTGAATTGAAAAATTCTGGCATATGTACTCTATGGAATATTACTCAACCATAAAAACAGTGGGACCCAGACATTGGGGAGAAAGTGGACAAGCATGGAAGAGTTAATGCTGAGAGACACAAGTTGGACAATGAAAGGGACACATTGCATGTCCCCTACCAGTGGACACTGGATGTCTGCTCTCTGGCAGAAACAGAAAGGTAGGAAGGTGTGGTAGTGGAAAGTGCAGCTGTGGATGCTGGAGGCAGTGTGGGGTGTATGTAGGAACGGTGGGTGGGAGGACTTCAGGGAAAAATATGAAACATCTAATAGAG
>NW_006199414.1:0-591 GCF_000334495.1 Tupaia belangeri chinensis
TCTGGGGACTTCCTTCTTGCCCCTGGGCCTCACTCTACTCTCCATCCCCGGCTGGCCCCTGATGTTAGGTCTTATCACTCAGCAGTTGCCAGATGCCTTGTGTCCTGGCTCAGGGAGAGGAAGGACAGTGGGCCAAACAGGAACCAGGCTCACAGGGAGGGGAGGTGGAACTGCCAAACTGAGGAGGAACAACTGGGTATCAAATAATTGGTGTCAAGCCTAAAAATGGATATTGAGATACCAACTTGTTGAAATTATGACAGGAGAGTTTCTAAACAATGTAGCATTGTTCCCTGCAGGACCAAGTGTAAGGAACCACACAGATGCCCATGAGAAGCATCCAGCATGTGAGACCAGAGCAGTGGTTGGGGATTGCGGGGCAGGAAACCAGTTAGGAGCAGTAGTTCCCTCTGTAATGACCCAGGGCAGGGGACCAGTTAGGAGGAATGGCTCCCTCTGTGATGACCCAGGAGTGTGCTGCGTGCAAGATCATGTGAACCCAGCCACTCACTGACCTCCCACTGGGAACTCTGAGTGTCCCAGTCAGACACAACAACCGCCAGTGGTTCCCTCATTGTTCCAATGTGGACA
>NW_006199415.1:0-573 GCF_000334495.1 Tupaia belangeri chinensis
TAGAATGTTGAGTGTTCAATCTTTAAACTGTATTTCTTTTTCTTTCTCCAATGTATTTTACAGTATGGTGTTCTGATATTAGTCAATTCTTTGTACTTAATTGCACAGGTGTTTGAGTATGTTTTAAAAATATATTAAATATTTTATAACAATTTATCTGTAATTACTTTGTGCTTATAAACTGGGTTTAAAAGTCAGATTCAGGACCAGCAGTTGGCATAATGGCTATGTGGCTGGACTCCCATGTAGTGGACCCAGTGACTTAAACTCACACCACGTATGTTGTATGTGGGTACCCAAGATTCCAAGAGGAGAATAGAAGAGAAGGGTTTGTGGTGTGGCCATCCCCCTGGAGGGGGTGATTTCTTGCTTATTGCCTCTCTCTGTCTTTCTCTGTCATTCTGGTGAGCACACGCACCTTATAGCGAAACCTTCTCCAAAAAAAAAAAAAAAGTCCTATTCAAAGTTTAAGGCACCCAAAGGTAGCCGTGATGATTACACACCGTCCATTTCATGACTACCATGATCCAGTATAAGATCTAAGATTGGCACTGTCTTATCCAGCACCAAACT
>NW_006199415.1:1599-2308 GCF_000334495.1 Tupaia belangeri chinensis
AGGAGAGAGAGAGAGAGAGAGAGATGAAAGAGAGAGAGAGAGAGAGTTACAGTGATAGGAAAAGTGAGAAATCACCCCCAGATGAGATGGCTACACTGCAATCCCTTCTCCATTCTTTTCTCAGGGTTTTGTGTATGTACACACATGTGTCCAGTGTGAGTTTCAAGCCACCAGGTCTGGTAATTGAACCATGGTCAGCTATGTGAGAGTCTGGTGACATAACTACTACACCATCTGCTGGCTCCTTCTTGTTTTTATAGAGATAAAATTTTGCTATACAGTGCATGTTTTCACCAGAGAGACAGAGAGAGAGAAAGTGAGAAATTCCCCCCTGGAGCCAAATGATGTATTGCAATTGAATATTTTAAAAATAATAAGAAAAATTTTTAAAAGAAACCACCTACAAGGGGATGGCCACATCACAATCTCTTCTTCATTCTCCTCTTGGGGTTTTGGGCATGCATACACACAAGCCTGACAAGAGTTTCAAGACTCCATGTCCAGGACTTGACCTGCAGTCAGTCATGTGGGAGTCCAGAGCCTGAACCACTATGCTACCTGCTTGCCTACTTTACTTGGATGTATAAGTAAGAACAAGTACCCTTATCTTTCTTCTGTATGTATTTTTTTGAAATTTTTAAAAGAATTATTTATTTAATTTATTATTATTTTTAAGAAATTTTTCTACAGGGTGTGTACACTTGTTAGA
>NW_006199416.1:0-1108 GCF_000334495.1 Tupaia belangeri chinensis
AAGCCAGGGAAGTGTAGGCCCAGGGCTTGCCTTGTAGCAAGGACTGTCAAAGAGCTGTTCTTGCTTGATTTTCTTATATAAATTTTCTTGTATAAATCTAGAGTAAAGCACAAATATGTAGAAATTACTGTCAAGTTATAGGGTCATGTTCACATTTGTCTCCAAAATATTTGAATTTATAAATCATCTCAAGAAGCCTGAAGTAAAACAAACAAAATGTGAAGAGAAGGGAATTTATGCCTAGTAGACTACAAATAGAAATCTGTTCTTCCTGAAGCAAAGCCTCAGCCCTCTGCCCTTAGGTCCATGTCGTGCCCAGGAATACCCAGCACTCAACCTGCATCCAAACTTTCTAAGTCAATGGGGACTGAAATGGAAATAAGAGTATAAAGGACCTTGTTTAACGGCAAAATTTTCAAGAACTGTCAGGTTACATTCTGGTGTCCATGCCCACCACAGACCACCCTATACTTGAATTATTATAGTTATACAACGTGCTCTCAGAACCAGAGTGTGGATTTCTGCATCTCCCCAACTCACACTGGTACCAAGGTACCCACCATGCCAAATCACACCTCCAGGCACTGGCTACAAAAGGGATTTGGAGGCACCCTGTTCTCGTATGAAGAAAACACCTCACTGCTTAGCATCAACCCTTCACAGTTTTTGGCTTTTACCTTGAAATGTTCGTGTGAAATATTAACTTGAGTAGGTGGAAACAGCACAGTGTATTAGATATTTTAGGAAGGAAAATGAGTCAGAATGGCAGGGGGAAGGGTGGGCTCAGACCCTGACCACATGAAACTTTCACTCAGTCCTACTCACAAGAACCCATTTCTTCAAGGTTCTACCCACGCAGGTCCTTTCACCTTTTCTTTAGGCCACACCCACATGCCATGCCCACACACAGAGAGGCCTTCCCTTTGTCTCCTACTTACTTATTTAAAGACATTTTACTATGGTTTGTGTATGGTATCAAGTAAAGCTTATGTTATATATAACATATTTTATAAATGATTTGCAAGGTTAGATGCTTTTGAAAATCAGGGCAATGAGATTTAGTAGCACATTATATTATATCTTTGAATTATTTTTAAATAATTATTTA
>NW_006199417.1:0-319 GCF_000334495.1 Tupaia belangeri chinensis
CAGCAAGAGAGTGAGCATGGACATTACCATGTATCTCAAAGAGTATTCTGTTGTCTTTTGCTGCCCAGGTATGTTTTTGACCCTCTCCCTCCACTCTTCTCCACCTTCAGCCCCTCTTTCCCAGGGTGCAGGACCCAGCAATAGCAAGAGAGAGTGAGAGAAAGCCCAAAAGGATCAGGCATCTCAGATATTTTGCTGCTGCATTTTGCCCACACCTGTGTACTCTGAACTCTCCTCACCCAGTGTTCCTCTTCCACAAGGCACCACAAAGCAAAAGTCAGTGGCAGGGAGCCAGAGTGAACACAAAAGACCCGGGGGT
>NW_006199417.1:354-557 GCF_000334495.1 Tupaia belangeri chinensis
ACGTGTGTTTTGAATACACACACACACACACACACACACACACACACACACACGGCCATACCCCATAAGCCCCTAAGATGCAGGATTTAGCAGCAGAGAGAGAGAGACGTGACAACTGAATGTCTCAGACTCCGTGCTGCTGACTTTTTCCTTCACAGGTGTGCTTTACACGGCACCCCTCCATCTTAAGCCACCATGGTCCA
>NW_006199418.1:0-675 GCF_000334495.1 Tupaia belangeri chinensis
AATTCCTTAAGTATACTATAGCGTAAACATTTATGTGTGGCTTGTCCCCTTTTATGTATAATAAAACAGACAGAAATCATGGACATGTCCCCTTCTTGTAGAGTGCTGTTTAGACATTCCTGCAAACATCCCCTGGGCAATTTTCCCTTAGGCAGTTTTTAGATGAGGCCTTGGACCAACTGGGTAGGGCAGCTGGATTATGTCTGGTAGCATTAGCTGCCAATACCTCTCTCAGGGGAGGCTCAAGGTCATCAGGTTTACCAAATTAAAATATGTTATTTCTACATAGATACCAGGCATGTAATATTTCTATGGGGGCACGTTGCTCTCCATGTAAGTGGATACCAATTTTTTCCCAATCAGTTGACTTCAATAATCTGGTCTCAGGGTACCAAGAGGAATGGGTTCTGATTTTTATTAACATCTGAGAAATGGCTTCAGACTGTACCGAGTGATCAGCCTGATTTAATAAATAAAATAGCTACTCCTTGTGAGCAGTGTGAGCTAGAGATAGCCATTTCCCTATTCCTGGTATCTCCATAGAGACCAACTGGCACCATAGCCCTCCTCTGGATGAGAATCAGTGGGTAGGCTACTCAAGAAATACCACATGGGCGGTAGACAGTCTGTTACCCACACTAATATCCTGGGATCTTTGAAGAGATGAATGGTGCA
>NW_006199419.1:0-877 GCF_000334495.1 Tupaia belangeri chinensis
TCATAGAATTTGTCTGGAATTATAAAAGACCACATATTGCCAAAGCCATTCTGTGCAAGAAGAGTGGAGTAGGCAGCATCTCACTTCCTTACCCCAAAATATATCACAAAGCTGTGATAATGAAAACAGCATGGTATTGGCACAAAAACAGACATGAGGACCAGTGGAACAGAGTAGAGACTCCAGAAATAAACCAAAAAAAATACAGCCAACTCATCTTTGACAAAGGGTACTAGTCAATACAGTGGGGAAACTGGGTCTCCACCTGCACAAAGATGAATCTGGCCCTCCATCTGTCACCATTAGCAAAAATCAACTTGAAGTGGATCAAAGGTCTAAACCTAAGGACACAAAGTATAAAACTCCTCCTGGAAAACACTGGGGAAACTCTGGGAGACATTGAGGGAGGCAAAGACTTTTTAAACAAGACCCTCAAAGCACAGGCAATAATCCTTAAAATAGGTGGGGCTACATCAGATTAAGAAGTTTCTGCACAAAAAACACTGTAATTAGTGTGAATTGACAACCCTAAAATGGGAAAGAATTTTTGTTAACTGTGCCTCAGATGAGGAACTGATAACCAGAATATGCAGGGAACTCAAGCAGCTTACCTGGAAAGTAAGATTAACCCAATAAAATATGGGAAAATGAACTGACTACATAACTCTCTACGGAAGACATACGAACAGCCAGAAAGCATATGAAGAAATGCTCACATTCCTCATCATAAGGGAGAAGCAGATCAAAATCACAATGAGATACAACCTAACCCCAGTCAGAATGGCGAAGATTAAAAAAAAAAAAAAGTCAGGACCAGCAGTCAGCATAATAGCTATGTTGCTTGATTCCCATGTGGTCAACCATAGTTCAAGTCCTG
>NW_006199420.1:0-1176 GCF_000334495.1 Tupaia belangeri chinensis
CTCTCCTCCTGGGATGAGATTTTGGGCACGCGCGCGCGCACACACATGTGCTCGCTTAGCATGAATTTCAAGCTCCTGTGTGTGGGACCTAAAATGCAGTTGACCAGGTGGGATTCCAATGCCTTAACCCCTTAACCACTGCTGGCCCCTCAAGCAAAATTTTTTTTAATTAAATCGAATCTGTACTTTGTTCAGCTAACAATTTTAATAAATGGCAAACTTCTGTATCAGTAAATTTGAGTATGATAAACTTTTATATATGATAAAAAAATTACATACTTTTTTTGTGAATTCAACGAGCATGGGATGCTCTCATCTCTGTTCTAAAAATTACCTTATGAACACAGAGGGTAAAATGTAACCAGGGCACTTCACACACACACACACAAAAAACAGACTTGCCAAATACTTAGATAGACATACATAATCTTAAAATAAGAATTACACAGTGAAGGGGACCAGCAGATGGCAGAATGGCTATATTGCTGGACTCTCATGTATTCCCAGATCCAACAGCTTTAAACTCGTGACAGGCATGTGTTCCTGTGTGCCCAAAATCCTGAGAGGACACAGAAGGAGAAGGGATTGCAGCATGGCCATTCCTTCTGTGAGGTGATTTCTTGCTTTCTGTCTCTCTGTCTCCAATAAACATATGTGATCTATAGCAAAAAATCTCTCCCTCCCAACAACAAAAAAGACTAACACAATGCTAAAATCAAAACATTTGATTCTTTTCAAATGTTATTGGAACAGATCAGAAATAGACCTTAAAGGTCTCCAAAAGAAAACTCCTGCAGAATATAAAACAGCACACTTACTAGAGGGCCCATCCACTTGTTTCCAATGGAGTGAAAGTAACTTTTGACGAATGGAAGGTATTAATTGTGGAGAGCAGACAATGTGAAAACATGTGATTAAAACATGTGGCCTGTAGACACAAGCAGAAACATGCTTCTATAAGCTACTCTAGCAGGGCTATTGAGAAGCATCTACATACAAAAGCAGTATCTGCCTATTGTCTTGGTTCCAGTTAACATTTCAAATGTAATGGGTATTCCATGTTGTTAATTCCTATTTGCCTGCTCATGCCCTTCCTCAAACCAGTTAGATCTCCACAAGAAATAATCTCCTCCCAATAAGCATGTCTTGCCTAGCACCTGCCAATCATTAGGGGTA
>NW_006199421.1:0-824 GCF_000334495.1 Tupaia belangeri chinensis
CTCAGGGACTCATCCATGAGGTGCTGTTACCCCAAAGACCATAAGCCATCCTTACTCTCAGGACAAGGAAAGATTGCCATTCCCCAAGTCACAGTCATTGTATAGAGCAGCATGTAGAGGGTTCCAAGTACACAGTAACCTTAAGTCACTAAGCTGCTCACAAGACCACATTCCTTTCCCATGTAGACTCACCCTCTTAGCTGTGGACTACCCCAGAGATAACAGGTATTCCACTTTAGTATATACTAACCTTGTCTTTACTAAACCAGACAAGATTTATTTCTAGGCTCTTGTAATTGCTGCGACCCTAGCCTGAGGCTGAAAATCTCAAAAGCTGACCTGAGGCTCAAATTCTCAAGCCAATCTGGGACTGAAGTGATCAAGCTGGTCTGGGACTGAGGTTATTAAGATTCCTGGGAGCCCTCTTATCCAAAGACCCTCCCTGGTAATCAAGATCTAAGAAGAGAACTCATCTGAAAAATGGACTTCTTCGTTCTAAGAATTATGACTGTTTATACCTAAACAGAACAGACGTCATATTTTATGATTATTGTTCCTATACTTTGAATGTTTTACCTTTTGGAGTAAAATCTTTCACTTACTTCCCCTCACCCATCCTACCCATGTAAAACTCCTTCAATAATAAATACGCATGTCTCCTGGCTATCAGGGCGGCAGTCCTGAGCTTACTCTGGCTGTAGCCGGCTGAGAACATGCTGAGGGGCATTGAGGTCTTGGCCTGACTTTGTTCACCTGTGTTGCCTTCCTGTGCACCCACCCAGGTTGGAGCACAGCTTCCCCCCATCCTTGATTCCCTATCTCTT
>NW_006199422.1:0-616 GCF_000334495.1 Tupaia belangeri chinensis
CAGAGAGCATATGTACCCTACAGCAAAACCCGTTAAGAAAAGCTAGCTATTCTATTTATATACTATCTTAAGTTTTTAACAAATTTATTCTTTTTTATTTTTTCAAGGTTGGCCACTTATTGGATGAAAATATGTGATCCAAGTTTAATTAAATTGGCATAAATGTTATGGCTAAGAAAACCAATCCACATAAATTCAGGTGTTTCTATTAAAGTTTTGAAATGGCCTCTCTCTAGTGGACACACATGTTCTGTCACAGGTTGAGAAACAATAATAATAATAAATAAATAAAACTTCATTAAATTATTACTTTAAGACTGTGTATACAAAAATCATATGAATCAATCATGTTTATACTTGGGTTACTTCCCAGGATTAATTAATATTTGAATCTTTAGGACCAGAAGATGGCCTAATGGTTACATTGCTGAGCTCCTACATGGCTGACTGTAGTTCGAGTCCTGTACCTGGTAGATTGAAACTCGTTCTGGGTGCATATGTGCATGTTTACAATCAGGAGAATATAATGGAGGAGAAGGCATTGTGGTGTGGCCATATCCCCTTGGCGGGTAATTTCTGTCTCTCTGTCTCTCTTGGTCTCTACATTGAGTGCATG
>NW_006199422.1:816-1178 GCF_000334495.1 Tupaia belangeri chinensis
TGTGAGTTTTAAGCCACCAGGTCCAGGACTTGAACCATGGTCGGCTATATGGGAGTCCAACGACATAGCCACTACACTAACTGCTGGTCCCTATATACCAAAATTTTAAAAAGTCTTAAACCTGAAACTTGGTTCAAAGTATTTTTGATACAGGATACTGAACCTGCCATTGGTTTCTATTCTTTTACCAGTAGTAGAGTTAAGGGAGGAAAAATCATTAGAATAGTTGTTCTTTCTCCTTCCTTAGCATTTTATTAATAAATATTAATATTTAACAATAAATGCAGAGGAAAAGCAAGAAACAAATTGTTGACTCGCACTGTGGGTGAGTAACTCAATCCACAATAGAGCCAAATATCTGT
>NW_006199423.1:0-855 GCF_000334495.1 Tupaia belangeri chinensis
AACAGTACCATGGTAACTAAGGCATTGGATTCTCACATGGTTGTTTATGGTTGAAATCTCAGACCTAGTGGCTTACTTTTTTACTTCACATCCCCTATCTATCTGCTGAGCACAGGTGATGCTCTATTGTAAATTAAACAGATAATAATAATAACAATAATAAAATTAAATAAGTAACTATTTAAGAAAAAAGAAAAAATAAATAGCATCTGGCTTGGCAGTTTCTTAACCATTTGGTAAATTTCAGGTACTTATTGTTCACTTTTTATGCACTGTTACATTAATTCTAAAAAAAAGTGTTTTTAAAATTTTTTTGTTGATAGTAACACATTAAATTCAGATCTTCTAGTCAATTATTGACTACACTATGTTTTTTTTTTTTACTAATTTGCAAATACATTTTTCTCTGCAGTGACCTAGTCTTCATAATTGTTTATTTTCCATTTGGAAATTCTCAGCTCTTAAAAGAATATTACTTCAGGGACCAGCAGTTAGCATGATAGCTATGTTGCTGGACTCCCATGTAGTCAACCTCAGTTCGAGTCCTTAACCTGGGGGCTTAAACTCATGCCGGGTGTGTGTGTGCATGCATGCCCGAGGTCCTGAGAGGAGAATGAAGGAGAAGGGATTGCAGCATGGCCAAAGCCCCTGGGAGGGTGATTTCTTGCTTTTTGTCTCTCTCTTTCTCTGTCTTTCTGGCGAGTGCATGCACCCTATAGCAAAAATCCTCTCAAAAAAAATAAATAAATAAAAGGATATTACTTCAAACTGTGTTTTGAGATTTTAAAAATAGTTCCATTTTTCATTTCAAATTTAGTGTTATATAGGTCTTTAAATATGTCTCCATTCTCTATG
>NW_006199424.1:0-685 GCF_000334495.1 Tupaia belangeri chinensis
AGTGAAACTTGGGGTGAAGGGGACTCCCCAGAGCTAGGCTTCCCCGCCCAGGACTCTGCCCTCGCGACCCATACCCCGGACTTTGCCCTGACCCTTTTTGTTGTGCACTGAGCTCTCTTTGTCACCTTGTCTCCCAGAGGCCTGGATAGAAGCTGTGAAGTCAGGGGGGGTTCTGAGGTTTTGGTTTCAGGATCTTAAATGCTCCTAGGAATTAATGAGGAATCCAAAGGTAATTTTGCTTATGTGGGTATACCGATCAATATCAGCATATTGGAAATTAAAACCATTTAAAATATTTCATTTATTTAGAGTATTAATGACCCTAAATAAATGAACATAGGCATGTTAACAGAAACTATATCTATGAGAAATAATTATTTTGCGCAACAATAAGACAGTAGTTAGAAGAATGGATCTTTTTACATTTTTAGAAGTCTTCGTCTTAGTAGATGACCCCTAGCTTTTCATATCTACTTCTATATTTAATACGTTCTTTTGGCTGAAGTGTATGAAAAGAAACCCTTACATATAAATGCAGGAGAATTTTCTTTTTAGAGTTCCTATAGTGTCCGAGCACTCGCTGGAAGATAGAGAGTGACAGAGAAATAGAAAGCGAGAGAGACCAGCAGTTAGCATAATGGCTATGTTGCTGTACTCCCATGTAGTCCACCGTGGTTCAAGTCCC
>NW_006199425.1:0-465 GCF_000334495.1 Tupaia belangeri chinensis
CTCACGGCAGCCACGGGGCCCTCCCGGCCATGGCCGAGCGGGAAGTTAGCCCTGCCGTCGCCCGGCCCGATGGGGTTCATGGTGGCGTACATGTTCTCGCTGGAGTTGGTGGAGTCTGGGGGAGACGGCGGCGGGATGAAGGGCGCGGGGTGCGCGGGGGTCTCCCCTAAGCACAAGGCCTCCGACCGGGCCGTACCTCCAGGGCTGGGCATGGTGGGCGTTCCGGGGGCCCGCCTCCTCCTGGGGGTCCCGAGTAGCTGTCCTGCGAGGAGGAGGAGTAGGGTATCGAGTTGCCTCTGGGGCTGGCCCACGGGCCGCGCACTCCTGGGCCCATGTTCATGGCGGGCAGACCCGGACCAGCGAGGGAGCTGTGCGGGGGTCGCATGCCACGTCCATAGCTCTGGGGCCCAACGCCAGCCATGCCCCGAGGAGGTGCCACCCTCTGCATCGGGCCACCCAAACTCG
>NW_006199426.1:0-720 GCF_000334495.1 Tupaia belangeri chinensis
TGAGCCTTTGACCTTTGAGCACAGCTTTGGGCAGTTCAGCACGTTAGCAAGGCCACTGCTGTACACCCCCCGACATATGAGCAAAACTTGGGTCAACTCAGCATGTTGGCAAGGCCACTTGTTGTATGCTCCGGAGACTGTAGTAGCCTTGCTGGGAAGCGACCCTCCTCTGACTCCCTGATATACTACTATAAAATAATTACATAGCTCTCTCATACATTTTGAGTATGTAATAAGATTTCCCAAAAGTCCCCCGACTGCTCCCCTTTGCCCTGACCACTTACTGTTAATCACAATGCTTCATCCCTGCAGTCACAATGGAGGGTGTGTTAAAGTTCCATCTAGGCAAAAATCTTCTTGACCTTTGGAAGGCCCTTCAAGACACATTTAACATAAGCTTAAAAATAACCTTTTCTTTACATAAAATAGGATTAGGCTGAAACTGGTCCAGAACACCCTAGCCCTCAACAAGTTAACAATAGGTTCACCCCTTCAGAATAGATAAATATATTAAAATTCCTTGTACTAAGTTTTAGATCCCCATAAAATTATATAAATATCATTCTTTATTGAGATCCATAAAAACTAATACCTATACTTGAGATTTTCTTTTCTTGACATCGTACTCAGTAATTACAAAATGGCTGCCCCTTAGCATTGACTGATAATTAAATCTGCTTGCAGGAGGATGTTTCCTGAAACTGCATTCCTTAAAGTTCC
>NW_006199427.1:0-243 GCF_000334495.1 Tupaia belangeri chinensis
CCAAGTATTTGAGTATTTCTGAGGATTTCTCCTGAAATTAAACTAATTTAATTCCATCACGGTCGGAGAAGATGTTGGGTATAATTTCTTTTTTTTTTAATTTTAAATTTATTCATTCTCTACATTAATTCATTATACACCATCACAACACACAAATGAATTTTCCATCCAAAATACATTGTTCATTGGCTCAATCAAGCACATCAACATACATGTTCTCAGCAAATAATTTTCCAATTCTTA
>NW_006199427.1:279-868 GCF_000334495.1 Tupaia belangeri chinensis
CCCCCCCCCCCCCCCCCTCCGCCATGTCCCATCCTCCTCCCACATTGTCCCTGGCATCCATGGTTGCCCTCCATGCCTCTCCCCCCCCCATTCAATTGACCTGCCAATGAACTTAATTAGTCTAAATATATCCAATAGCTAGCACAGCTGACACATACCTATACATGAACCCAAGTATGACTGCAGGCATAAACCCCAGTAAGTAGAGTGAACATACTATAAAGTAGCACCCAGCTGTGCACATACAGCTCGCTGCAGTCGTCAAATATGCATTTTTTTACAAAATGATACAAACAGTTTTACCGTTTTTTTTTCTCCTGCAACTTTTTTTATTTTTTTAAAATATATTACCTAACATTCATTCCCTGAGCATCATCACAACAAAGTAAATGTGGTTTCCCATCCAGGATAAACTGCATAGTGGCTCAAACAAGCATGTTATCTTCAACAATATTCCATTTCTACTTTCATACATATGTATACGTATATATATGTTTTTTATCCTATGTTTGACCTTCTGCCCTTTCCCACCCTCCCACCACACTATCTCTGCTATACACAGCTGTCCTCCAGAGGAGTTATTGAAAAT
>NW_006199428.1:0-1059 GCF_000334495.1 Tupaia belangeri chinensis
TGGCATGGTTTTCAAGTCACTAGAACCAGGAATTGAATTGCTCCATTGGCCATGTGGGATCCAGCCACCTTAACCACCACACCACTGGCTGATCCACCATCTGCAACTTTAGTTCCCTATTTCCAAGAGAAAATTCATCTGGTGAACAGCAAGGCCATCTTTGTAATACCATCTTTCTATTTCTCTATGCTGGGTCTTGAATGATTTCACTCAAATTTTTTCCCAGTTCATTAATTCTTTCTTCTCTTGAGCCTATTCTCTTGATTTTTATAATTCAGCGGATATATTTTCCACATCTGCTATTTTTATTTTGTCCCTTACGTGCTCCTGATTCATAAATTATTTTTGTTTTTAAATTTATGCCTCCCTTTGTGTCTTTGAATATTTGAAACATAGTTGTGTAAAAATTCTTTTTGAACTACTGTTCTTGTATTTGTTGAGTCTGTTATGGCAGTAGGCCTCTTCAAATACTTTATAACTTTAGTCTATGAGGCGATCATTTAAGTTTCTCATAAATCTTATGTTGTATAATTTAATAGATCATTTAATAGATTTAATAGGTAATTTTTATAATAATTTCTGTATTCATTTTTTTTCATGCATGACATGTTAAAATATGGGCTCTATACCTGAATTCAGCCTTCACTGAGGATTTCATCATTTCTAGAGATACAATTTGCAAGGATAGCCTAGCACAGATGGGTTATTTCATGGTGTAACTGGAACAACAGGTATGGATTAATGCACCACTTTCTCAGATAGTGCTTTTGTGAGCCTTAGATTTATATATATATAAACAACTCCCATGTTCTTGGAATGCATGAGGCCTGTGCCCTGGATTTCTATTGAGCACGTATTAAAAATTAAATCACCCAATAAGATTCTCATATAGAGGGTGATACTTCTCATTCATTATCAACATTATAAATTCTGGTGCCAGCAGGTGGTTTAGTGGCTAAAGCACTGGAATCCAATGTGGTTAACCCTGATTAGAGTCCTAGACCTGGCAGCCTGATACACACTGGACGCATATTCATGCATGCCCAAAATCCCAAGAGG
>NW_006199429.1:0-1625 GCF_000334495.1 Tupaia belangeri chinensis
GGAGAAGGGATTGTGGCATGGCCCCCCCTCCGGGGGGGGGTGGGTGATTTCCCGCTTTTTATCTGTCTGTCTGTCTCTGTCTGTCTGGTGAGCGCACGTGCCCTATAGCAAAAACTTATCCAAAAAAAAAAAATCACACTTATAAATATACTAACACAAACTGTTTGATACCATGTACCTAATTTTTGAAGCTGCAAGACATATGTAGACAACTTAGCTCTAGCTTGGTGTTTGGTTTTGTTTATAGTTTTACAGTGCGTGTATGTGTTTGTTGTGGAATGAAGCTCTCTTTTGGAGATTGCCATGTAATTTTTCAATCTAAATATGAACTTGGGAATGCAATATCATAAAGTTGTTTTGCAAAAGGACTCTAGTCATGGAGCTCCATATCAAACCCAAAGAAATTTGTTGTAGCTGAAAGCTGAGTTTTCAGCCTTTGGGCCTACTAGATTACACTTCAAAGGGAAACTGTTTCTAAACTTTCTCTTACAAACTACACTTAGAATCATACTAAAGTTTGTAACCAGCAGGTCTTATAGTGATAGAGACACTGAATTCCCACATGGCCAACTCGGTTTGAGACCTGTACCAGTTGTCTTGCTTTCTCATTTTCCCTATCTCTCTCTATCTCTAGTCAAATTATAATGATAATAATAATTAAAATTAAATTTAAAAATTATTTTTAAAAGAAGTATACTGGGGCCAGCAGATGGCATGGTGGTTAAGGGCGCTGGACTCTCACATGACCGACTGCGGTTTGAGTCCTGGACCTGGTGGCCTGCTTTCTCACTTCTCCTCTCTCTCTCTCTCTCACTCTGTCATTCTAAATAAACAAATAAATAAATAAAGATAAATAAAAATATTTTTTTTAAAAAAGAAGCATACTAACACTCCCATTTCCATCTGCAACCCTCTGCCCAGTAAAAACTGAAGCAGGGCCATTCATTAGCCCCAGCTCCAGGTCTATCCCCAGCCAAGCTCTTCCAAACTCACAGAGCCGCTTCTTCCCTGCCATAAAGGGCAGCTCCCAGCTCTCAAGCAGAGCTCACCTCCATCTGCAGCCCTGTGCCAAAACAGGGAAGTGAGGCAGGGCCATTCATTGGCTGAGCTCCAGCTCAGGATCCAGCCCAGCTCACCTAACCTCAGAGTCCTCCCTCCTTCCTGCCGGAAAGGGCAACTCCCAGCTCTCAAGCAGAGCTCACTTCCATATACAGTCCTCTGTCAAGTCAGAGAAATGAGGCTGGTCCATTTATTGACTGAGCTCCAGCTGCAGCTCAGTCCAATTCTCCCAAACTTAGAACCACCCTCCCTGTCAGAAGTGTGGGCTCTTTATTTCCTTCTTTCTTTTTCTAATTCTTTTACTTCTCCTTATTCCATAGGGCAGCTCCCAGCTCTCAGGCAGAGCCCCCTTACATCTGCCACCCCTTTGCTCTTTCATATTCATTGTTCTTCCCTCTTATATTGTCATCTTCCCTTCATCTTCCACCCACCCACAGGAACTAGAAAGGTCTAGAATCATAGATTTCAAACATCGTAATATTGTGAGGTTTCCTGGAATCCACGCTGTACATTGAATCACCTGCATAAACGGGAAAAACTGTTCTTCAGATACCTGAGTAGAAGAT
>NW_006199430.1:0-936 GCF_000334495.1 Tupaia belangeri chinensis
GAGTTCCCCAGTCTCCTCCCCTAAGGCCTTTCTCTTTTGTAGGCTTCTATCCTGCCCCCTTGCCCCAATCACTCCTTGACACAGGGAGGAAGAGAGAAAGAGAAGAGAGGGAGAGAGCACATGCTTCAGGGAACAGAATATGGCAGTATCTGGGCCGCAATTACAGGGTTTGGCAGAAGCCATCGCTACTACAAACCATGTGTGGTAGAGAGGAAAGGAAAAGTTCACATGCGACTAGCTAGAGAAAAATGTGTCAATACCTAAGGGTGTCAAAACCAACCCCAGACACAGAAATATGTAGTCTAGAAATTAAGCAGCAGCATTCCCAAGGTTCAAGCCAAGCAGAAGTACTAAGTAAACACTTCTTCAACCAGCTCCCATCATGTATCAGCACTGAGCCCAGCACCACAGATAAAGCCATGAATAAGAGAGAAAGATGTGGCTGAGTTCCCACAAGGTATGTTAGGGCCCAAATAGCTTTCTTGTGAATAAATAAGAGCCACTTCATGCTAACTACTTCTCCAAATCAAGGCTGCCTCTCCACTACTCTTTTTTTCTCTTTTTTTGGAGAGGTTTTTGCTATAAGGTGTGTGTGCTAGCCAGAGAGACAGAAAGCGAGAAATCGCCTCCCAGGAGTGATGGTCATGCCGCAGTCCCTTCTCCTCGACTCTCCTCTCAGGATCTTGGGCGCACACGCACACGCGCCCAGGGTGAGTTTAAGCCACCGGGTGTGGGACGCGAACCGAGGTCCACTACATGGGAACCCATAGCCCACATGGCGACACAGCCATTACAGTAACTGCTGGTCCCTCTACTACTATTAATTATTACTAAGATCTGCAGGCTTGGAAGTTCTCATAATTCTTACAAAGAGAAAAAAACCTGTCAGCCCACCTAAGAGAACTGCACTTGGGCTAAAGCAAGGATCCCAGCTGG
>NW_006199431.1:0-3671 GCF_000334495.1 Tupaia belangeri chinensis
AAAGGTGCCCCTTGACCTTTTAGGAGATGTCCCAGTGCCCTAATCTGAGGTGGTGTTTTGAAGGCCGGTGCTGTCTCTGGCCCAGACTTCCTGATGAGTGAGGTGAGCTCTTGTTCTTTTCTGTTTTGGGGTAGCACTGAACCCATGCAGGGACTAAGGAATGTGAACTGCTATTGCTGGGAAGATCTCCCTCCATTTTTCCTTCATATGTTTTTCTTTCTATAACCGAGTGTCTCAACTACCATGTGTAAGGTCAGTCCCGATGCACACTCTGTCCTTGGCAGGCCAGGGAGTGTGGAATTTGGGGTCCAGTGATGACATTTGTGCCTTCCTATCTTCAGGCTGTGGGGTTTTACGGAAATGTGCTGAGATGGATGGGATCTCTGATGCGCAGCAATGGCACCTCGTAGCCTGGGCGAATGCCAGGGCAGATGGAGACTTGTCCTCGCGTGTGTCTGTCCGCCTCGGGCACTCTCCCGCTGACCTCACTCTGCACCTTAGTGGGAGAGACGCAGTGCTGTGGGACCTGTCAGTGACAAGGCTCTCTTTGGGCTTCCCTAGAGAGTCCTGGGTGTGTCTAGGGCCCTCCTGGCAGGTGTCTTGGCTGGCCGTCTGTCTCTTTCTCATGTTTCCCAAGGGCAGGTCCATGCAGGCTCTGGTTGGCAGGACCACGTCCCGGGACAGAGCCCTCTGCACCTCATGATCTGACTCAAGTGCTCTGGTCCTGTCAGGGTCATGCACTGGGGCCCTCCCCTGCGCTCTCTGGGGTACTCTAGTAGCTTGTGGGGCCGCATGTGGGGCACCCTAGCTAAGGAAGCTGTGGAAGTGTGAGGCGCAGTTGCCCTCTTGGAGGGGGCCACGATGCTTTCCCACAGGGGCACAGTGACCTCTGTGAGGGATTGAGAGGGCCTGCCGTTCCCTCTGTTCATAGTCACTTAAGTGCCTTTAGCACATATTTTCTCATGTGTTCCCAGTCAGGATTTCCTCCTGTGGCCCGGTCTACCGCCTGGCTGTTAGGTCCCTTTGGGGCACGTTTTCTCACTCATTCCAAGTGGGGATTGCATCCCGGGGCCTATCTGCCCTATCGTTTTGCACACGTTTTCTCACTTATTCTGGGTGGGGATTTCGTCCTAGGTTCTTGTCTGCGGCCTCGCCTCTCCGTACCTTCGGAGCACATTTTGTCACTCATGTAGACCCAGCTTTTCCTTTCTGGGACTCAACTGCCTCCTGGCCTTTCCTTTCGTTTGGCGCACATTCCTCTCTCATTCCAGGTGGGGACTGTGTCCCTGGGCCGTCAGCCCCTTCCTTTGAAGCATGTTTTCTCACAGATTCCTGGTGGGGATTTCTTCCCGGGGCCTTGTCTGCCCCTTCATTTGGTGCATGTTTTCTCACTCATTCTGGGTGGGGATTTCATCCTTGTGCCTCGTCAGCCCCTTCCTTTGGAGCACATTTTCTCACTCATTTCGTGTGGGGATTTCATCCTGGGGCCTCGTCTGCAGCCTTCATATGTCACATGTTTTGTCACTCATTCCTTGTAAGGATTTCTTCCCGGGGCTCAATCTGCCCCTTCCATTGGAGCACATACTCTCACTCATTCTGGGTGGGGATTTCATCCTGGAGTCTCGTCTGCCCCTTCCTTTGGTGCACATTTTCTCACTCATTCAGGGTGGGGATTTCATCCTGGGGCCTTGTCTATGGCCTTTCGTTGATGCAGGTTTTCTCACTTATTCCTGGTGGATATTTTGTCCTGGATCCTCATCTGCCCCTTCCTTTGGCGCACTTTCTCACTCATTCCAGGTGCGGATTTCATCCTGGCCTAGGCTGAGGCCTGGCCTTTTCCCTGGGGCAGGCTTTCTCATCATTCTGAGTCAGGATGTGCTCCTGCAGCCTGGACTGCGGCCTTGGCACCTTCTGTCATGGGCCTTTCTCTGGGTTCTGTGAGGAGGGGCCGGTGCAGCTCCAGGTTCCTACTGTTCCATGGTTGCCCTTCCCCACGTCCCACTCAGAGCAGGTACATTTGTTCTCACCTCCTTGTGGGAACATGAGCCTTATTTATCTGACAGGAAGATAGACACAGAGTTCAAAGGGGAAGAGAGAGTGTAATTATGAGTTTCTAAAGCAAATGCTGTAAGACAAGGAGAGGGCAAGGTCTCTTTTCTCTCTCACCTGGGAGAATTGACGGTTTTCTCCCCTCACCCTGGCATTTCCCTTGCATATGCCGCCCTGAGCTGACAGGTCTCCCAGTCCGCCCATACACCTGGGCATCCGTGAGTCCTGGCTAGAGCCTGCCATGGTGAGGCGCTCCTGCAGTGGGAACTCGGGACGAGGACAAAGGGAGCTGGTCCTCTCTCGCCTGCTTGAGTTTGACCCAAGTCTGCTCCTTCCTTTGGTGCATGTTTTTTTACTCATTCTGGGTGGGGATTTCATCCTTGTGCCTTGTCGGCCTCTTCCTTTAGAGCACACTTTCTCACTCATTCTGGGTGGGGATTTCACCCTGGGGCCTAGTCTGCTCCTTCCTTTGGTGCATGTTTTTTTACTCATTCTGGGTGGGGATTTCATCCTTGTGCCTTGTCGGCCTCTTCCTTTAGAGCACACTTTCTCACTCATTCTGGGTGGGGATTTCATCCTGGAGCCTCGTCTATGGCCTTTTTTTGTAACATGTTTTTTCACTCATTCCTGGTAGGGATTTCAGCCTGGGGCCTCATCTGCCCCTTCCTTTGGAGCACATATTCTCACTCATTCTGGGTGAGGATTTCATCCTGGGGCCTCGTCTGCAGCCTTCATTTGTCACATGTTTTGTCACTCATTCCTTGTAGGAATTTCGTCCTGGGACCTTGTCTGCCCCTTCCTTTGGAGCACATATTCTCACTCATTCTGGGTGAGGATTTCATCCTGGGGCCTCGTCTGCGGCCTCGCCTCTCCGTACCTTCGGAGTACATTTTGTCACTCATGTAGACCAGGGTTTTCCTTTCTGGGACTCAACTGCCTCCTGGCCTTTCCTTTCGTTTGGCGCACATTCCTCTCTCATTCCAGGTGGGGACTGTGTCCCTGGGCCGTCACCCCTTCCTTTGGAGCACGTTTTCTCACTCATTCTGGGTGGGGATTTTATCCTGGGGCCTCGTCTGCGGCCTTCATTTGGTGCATGTTTTCTCACTCATTCTGGGTGGGAATTTCGTCCTGGGACCTCGTCTGCTCCTTCCTTTGGAGCACGTTTTCTCACTCATTTCGTGTGGGGTTTTCATCCTGGGGCCTCGTCTGCAGCCTTCATTTGTCACATGTTTTGTCACTCATTCCTTGTAGGAATTTCTTCCCGAGACCTCATCTACCCCTTCCTTTGGTGCACATTTTCTCACTTATTCTGGGTGGGGATTTCGTCCTAGGTTCTTGTCTGCGGCCTCGCCTTTCTGTACCTTCAGAGCACATTTTGTCACTCATGTAGACCAGGGTTTTCCTTTCTGGGACTCAACTGCCTCCTGGCCTTTCCTTTCGTTTGGCGCACATTCCTCTCTCATTCCAGGTGGGGACTGTGTCCCTGGGCCGTCAGCCCCTTCCTTTGGAGCACGTTTTCTCACTCATTCTGGGTGAGGATTTTATCCTGGGACCTCGTCTGCGGCCTTCATTTGTTGCATGTTTTCTCACTCATTCTGGGTAGGGATTTCATCCTTGTGTCT
>NW_006199431.1:3817-5223 GCF_000334495.1 Tupaia belangeri chinensis
CCTTCATTTGGTGCATGTTTTCTCACTCATTCTGGGTGGGGATTTCATCCTTGTGTCTCGTCTGCCCCTTCCTTTGGAGCACATTTTCTCACTCATTCTGGGTGGGGATTTCATCCCGGGGCCTCATCTGCCCCTTCCTTTGGAGCACGTTTTCTCACTCATTTCGTGTGGGGATTTCATCCTGAGGCCTCGTCTGCCCCTTCCTTTGGAGCATGTTTTCTCACTCATTCTGGGTGGGGATTTCATCCTGGGGCCTCGTCTGCAGCCTTCATTTGTCACATGTTTTGTCACTCATTCCTTGTAGGAATTTCTTCCCGGGACCTCGTCTGCCCCTTCCTTTGGTGCACATTTTCTCACTCATTCAGGGTGGGGATTTCATCCTGGGGCCTTGTCTATGGCCTTTCGTTGATGCAGGTTTTCTCACTTATTCCTGGTGGATATTTTGTCCTGGATCCTCATCTGCCCCTTCCTTTGGCGCACTTTCTCACTCATTCCAGGTGCGGATTTCATCCTGGCCTAGGCTGAGGCCTGGCCTTTTCCCTGGGGCAGGCTTTCTCATCATTCTGAGTCAGGATGTGCTCCTGCAGCCTGGACTGCGGCCTTGGCACCTTCTGTCATGGGCCTTTCTCTGGGTTCTGTGAGGAGGGGCCGGTGCAGCTCCAGGTTCCTACTGTTCCATGGTTGCCCTTCCCCACGTCCCACTCAGAGCAGGTACATTTGTTCTCACCTCCTTGTGGGAACATGAGCCTTATTTATCTGACAGGAAGATAGACACAGAGTTCAAAGGGGAAGAGAGAGTGTAATTATGAGTTTCTAAAGCAAATGCTGTAAGACAAGGAGAGGGCAAGGTCTCTTTTCTCTCTCACCTGGGAGAATTGACGGTTTTCTCCCCTCACCCTGGCATTTCCCTTGCATATGCCGCCCTGAGCTGACAGGTCTCCCAGTCCGCCCATACACCTGGGCATCCGTGAGTCCTGGCTAGAGCCTGCCATGGTGAGGCGCTCCTGCAGTGGGAACTCGGGACGAGGACAAAGGGAGCTGGTCCTCTCTCGCCTGCTTGAGTTTGACCCACATAAGAGGACGTCTGTCCCCAGGGGTCGTGTGGGATCCATGGCAGTCAGGAGGGAGACCCTAGACGTGCTTTTAGAGTGCTGCCGTGTAAGTGCTGCTGTGGAGGTTTCTGGGCTCCTGGGGCCCTGCTGCTCCTCTTTTACCCTGCAGGGCTTTGCTGCTGTGCTTGAGCCGACTCCCCAGGTCAGTAGAGATTGTCTCTGTGACCTGATACCTGTCTGCTCAGGGAGGAGCTGTCCGGGTGTCAGGAGCCAGGTGTGTAGAAAGGAAACGTGCACAGGCCTCCCAGGGGGTGCGCGAAGCCCATGAGCAGCACGTGCTCCCCTGCTCACTGT
>NW_006199432.1:0-533 GCF_000334495.1 Tupaia belangeri chinensis
GCTGGACCAATTTACATTCTCACCAGCAGTTCCGCCAACAGTTATCATTTTTTGATTTTCTGGGGGGTTTTTTTTTGTTTGTTTTTATCTTAGACATTATGACTGGGGTTAGGTGGTACCTCATTGTTGTTCTGATCTTCATTTCCCTTACGATGTGGGATGTTGAGCATTTTTTCATATGCCTTTTGACTATTTGTATGTCATCTTTCTTTTTCCCTTTTCTTTGGAGAGGTTTTTGCTATAGGGCGCATGCACTTGCCAGACAGACAGAGACAGACAGAAAGCGAGAAATCAACCCCCAACGGGGATAGCCACGCCGCAATCCCTTCTCCTCCATTCTCCTCTTGCAGGATCTTGGACATGCACGCACACATGTCTGGCATATGTCTCAAGCCACCGGGTCTGGGATGCGAACCGCAGTCGACTACGTGGGAGTCCAGCGACATAGCCATTACGCTAACTGCTGGTCCCCCCCCTCAATGTCTGTTTTTCTACAACACAGCATTGGTGGCAATGATGTGCACTGGTACCAA
>NW_006199433.1:0-572 GCF_000334495.1 Tupaia belangeri chinensis
GACCCACTGACTCCCACGCTGATTCCCAATGCCCGTGCGAGGGCCCTGTCCCCTTGTCACAGGATGTAGCCAGTCACGGCTCTGCGAGTCTCCTTGCCTTAGCTCTGGACCAGTGTCAGACTCTGACACGTCACCTCCTCACGTGCGGCCTTTTGCTATTAGAATCGCCCTGAAATCTGTCAGACTGGCACACACCGTTCAGGGCAACTCAGACGATGGATGTCTGGTGTCTGGGCGACCATCCTCGTTCCGGCCCAGATGAATGCTTTAGTTTTCCTCACTTTGCCTCCGCCTGTCTTTATGGGTTGGCATTCTGTTAGGGGCCTTCATATCTTGTCTGTGTTGCTATGTGATTTTTTTCTACTTTAACACGTATCCTGTCAGCTAGTCGGACTGTGAGGCCGCTCGGAGCAGGAGACTGTCCTGCCGCCCCCAGATGCATGAAGCTGACTGTGGACAAATGCTCACTGAACAGCTGGATGTAGGGACTGCACCGTGGGGATGAGCTGCAGGGGACTTGGAGGAGGAGAAAAGGGGAAATGGCAGAGCCAAGGTCTAACTTGGGCCTTTTG
>NW_006199434.1:0-902 GCF_000334495.1 Tupaia belangeri chinensis
TGGAAGCAGTGGGGTACATAGCTCACCCTCCCATCTGATCCCTGTCCTTCAACCCTCTTGTGCTCTCACCAGGTACCCAGAGCATGAGCAGCCCCAGGAGCTGAGCAGGGAACCCCATGTTTAGAGTTGAACTGGAGAATCCTGAGCAGTCAAGAGATCAGAGCTGACTTTTATCTCAAACTTGCAAGGGAAGGTGCTCCCTTACGGGATAGTATGCAAATCCCCTGGTGAGTGCAGCAGTGTGGAAAGAGAACAGGAGAGTGGGGCCCACTTACTATATATATATGTGGATAGAAAAATAAAATTTTTGACCTGTTTCACGCTAGACGACAATAGTAGAAATAAATAATAGACCATAGTCCACATGTGAGAAATAAGAAATAAAATAATAGTCTAGAAAACAAGAATAGGAGAAAATATTTAGGCCCTGAAGTTGGCAAGATTTATTGAACAGAAGATACACATAATCACACAATCTAACACAAGGGAATAAAATGATGAATTAGACTAAATTATAATCAAGAACTTCAAAACCAGATGTGTGTATGAAAAATAAATTTTTGAAAGCTTACTCAACATCAATACTTACTAGGGAAGTGTAAGTTTTGATCACAGTATCACTTTAGATTCATCAAACAGTTATAATAAAGTTTGACAGTTTCAAGCAAAGATTGACAGCAACTGGAACTTTTTGTTACGTGGTTTTTGAGTGTGAATGTGTTGAGTGTTGTGGTAAATTGCAAGCAGTGTTCACTCCAACAAAATTTACACCAACCTTATGACAAGAAACTTCCCCTCCTAGGAATATATCCAAGATAAATGAGATCTACAAGGATAGTCCTAAAATTTTATCAGTCTCAATATGTAAACAAGTCATATCTGAAGAATAAGCAGTGCTATAG
>NW_006199435.1:0-779 GCF_000334495.1 Tupaia belangeri chinensis
TGAGCAGCTAAACCTGTAAGTTGATTCATTTCAATGCAAAATTGATAGGACTTTGGAAGCAAACTTACCTCCTTTAACGGTTGAGGTAGGAGACACGGACCCTAAAATATGTTAGGATACAGGTGCAAAATGGTATCACAAATTGGGTGGGGATTTTTTTCTTATTTTATTTTTTCCCAAGAGATTTTTTGCTACAGGGCATATGAGCTCACCAGAGAGGCAGAGACAGAGACAGAAAGTGAGAAATCACCCCTCAGGGAGGATGGCCATGCTACAATCCTTTCTCCTCCATGGTCCTCTCAGCATTTGGGGCGTGCATGCACACACACACGGTGTGAGTTTCAAGCTGCCGGATCTGAAACTCCAATCACAGCGGGCCATTGGGGGTCCAGCACCTTCACCACCACGCCACCTGCTGACCAGCCTGGACGCTTTCCTGGCAGAGATGGCTCACGGCAGGGACTCGGTGAGTGACCGAGGCACTATGAGCTAGGGCTATAACAAAGGCCCCTTTTCCAGGCCCCACCAAATTCCAAGAAGAGGATAATGGTTGTTATGACCCAAAGCTTCTAGACAAAGATTCTCCTGACCTTCATCCCTGCCCCCAAATTAGGAGAACAATGGAACACCTGATCAGGAGGGGAATGCATGTGTGAGCCTCACCTAGACCAAGCCCAGACCAAGCCCCTTCTGGTCAATATTAAATGCCTCACCTCATCCCCTCGCCTCATCCCTCCTCATCAACAATCTACTTTCTGGGACTCGCTCTCTGCTCTGGA
>NW_006199436.1:0-932 GCF_000334495.1 Tupaia belangeri chinensis
TTGGCCTTCTTTCCCTGAGTATTAGCCAGGCAAGCTCTAGCTTCAGAAAGCATTTCAAGTACATCCTCATCAATTGGATCAGGCCGAGGTGGTTTTGTTTCTGGATTTGGATCTATTTCTCCAGGTTTAAGTTTCCGTGGATCATCTGTTGTTTCTTCTTCATTGTCTCTTTGGGCCGCTTTATCTAGAAGAAATTCATAGTGTTCCAAGCACTGGGCTGCTGTTCTTCCAATGATTGGAGCAATGGTCCTCCACTGAGTGGCATCAACTTAGCCAAATGCAAGAGTTTTTCCTCTTCTTCTCTAGACCATTCAGGATCCACCCAGACCCCTAAGCAGGTAGAAAGTTCTTCCATTTTTTTCATCTTTATTGTCCTCCATTCTTCCTCTCTGTCTCTCCACAGACTGCACCTTTGGCTGCAGCAGCCTGGTTCATCTGAAGGCACCTGGCAAAATCTTTTTCTTTATTTCCCTCTCTCCTCCTTTCTTTTTTCTTATATTATCTTCTCTTCTTGGCAAGTGGCCGAGAGGAGCTTCAGAGAAGTAGTAATGGGCCCTTTAGTCATGGGACCCCATACCTATTTCTATTCTAAAAGTCAGCAAATACTCCAGACTTTTGTCTCAGGAATAGGTTTGGCACCCACATGAATGTTTTTATTTTCTTCTGGGTCCCAAATCTTTTCTTTCTCTATTGATTTTTTTCTTTTTCTTTTAAAATATATTTATTTAATTTTATTTATTATTAATTTTAAATTTTACTCTAGAGCATTTGTGTTCAGCATAGAGAGACAGAGACAGAAAGAGAGAGGGCAGTGGAAAGCAAGTGGCCAGATCTGGGACTCAAATCATGATCAGTCATTTGGGACTCCAGTACCTTAAATAATGTTACCAAGATGTCTGATGAAGAATTTCAAACATTTACAGTGAACAAAT
>NW_006199437.1:0-1969 GCF_000334495.1 Tupaia belangeri chinensis
AACATACAATTTCCTGGTGTATTTTTCAAGTCATCAGATTTGGGACTCAAGTCATAATTTGGGTTATGTGGGATTCTGTCACTTTAACCATCATGCCATGGGCTAGCTCCATACCTGTATTTTTATTTCTTGTTTTGCACCTTTACTTGGTGTTGCAAAATTTTTTCTAAAAAATTATTTTTTCTTGACATAGTCTTTATTTTTTAAAATTATTTATTAATTTAACTTTATTATTTATTTATTAATTTACTATTATTATCCTCTATACATTCAATTGCTATATATCATTTAGATTGCAAGGAGACTTTACCCAGCATGATATACACCTCAGTCCAGCCCATCTGAGAATACTATATATGTCATCAACAGCTAATAAACCATATCTGTCCTGGGATAATTGTTTGATTTTATATACTGTGTGACAGCAAATTGTGAGGTGCCTAAGTGTAAAAATTTTTAGAATGTTGAGTCTCCAATCTTTAAACTATGTTTTTTTTCTTCCTGCAATATAATTTAAAGTGTGATATTTTGATATTAGTAAATTATTTGTTTTTAATTGCACAGGTGTTTGAACATGGTTGAAAAAGTTTTAAATATTTTTATAATAATTTATCTGTAATTCCATTGTGCTTATCATCTGGGTATAAAAGTCAGATTCAAAGTTTAAGGCATCCATAGGTTACCTCGATAATGACACATCTTTCATTTCATGACTCACGTGGACCAGTATGAGATTTAAGATTGATACTGTCTTACCCAGCACTAAACTGCAGGGGTATCCATTGGAATTCATTTCAGTGTTGAGCCTAATAGAATGAGCATGGCCAGATAATAGCCTACACAAAATAGGGTAGTAATAGTGTTTATAAAATAAATATACCAAAATGATGAATATGTGGATTAAGAACAGTGGTGCTCTATGATTCATTTCTTCTCTGTGTGTGTGTGTGTGTGTGTGTGTGTGTGTGTATGTGTGTGTGTGTGAGTAAGAGAGAGAGAGAGAGAGAGAGTTTTGCTATTATTGGTGAGTGTGTTCACCAGAGAAACAGAAACTGAGAAATCACCTCCCAGAGATGGCCTTGCCACTGCTTTTTCTTTTCCTTTCTGCTCTGGAGACTTGGGGCATACATGCATATGCACCTGGCATGACTTTCAAGTCTCATGATTGAGAATTAAACCACAATCGGCCACATGGGACAGTGTTTTCACAACCACACCACCTTCTGACCCCTGTGTTTTATTTCTAATAATAACAGTTTCATTTTTATTGAGAAATTGTAGGAACTAATAGTGTAGTTATATATTTCATACTTGTTTGATTTGAAATTTCTGACTCTGGGCACAAGGCACAAATTAAGCAGAAAACGGATCTTCCTTCTTGGGGAATTTTCTGGAATCCAGGAACACAGCTATGACTACACACAGATTCAGGAGTCTGAGCAGAAAAGAGAAGTATTAGTCATAATCATGTATGTTATGAATTGTTTTGAGGGAATGTCTCCATTTTTCTCCACTTCAGGAAAAACAAAACTATTGCCTATTGCCCTTAGTAGTTCATCACTATGTATTATTTAAACTCCAGTTACACTGATATTAGCGAGGCTTTCTTTTAATGGTTTAGTTTATTTTTTTAGAGAGAGATTATTTTTTTCTATAGAGCACATGTACTTGCCAGAGAGACAGAGAAAGTGAGAAAACAACCCCTGGGATGATATCTATACCACAATTCTTTCTTTATGCTCTTCTCAGGAGTTAAGGCAACCTTGCACATGTGCCTGACATGAGTTTCAAGTCTTTAGTTCCAGGACTCAAAACTTCAGTCAGCCATGTGGGAGTCCAGAGCCTTAACCACTATGCTATTTGCTGCCCCCTCCCCTTACAAAGACTTCTAATGAAGAGCTAGTATGCTTTCCTTTCTTCTTTATGTATTATTATATATTTTTTTGGGGGGTGGGAGGTTTTTGCTATA
>NW_006199438.1:0-560 GCF_000334495.1 Tupaia belangeri chinensis
TTTTTTGTGTTAAGAAATGCAACTTCTCTATTTTTGAGAGCTTTATTCTTGAAGGGTTATTGTAATTTAGCCAATGTTTTTGTGCCTCAAATGAGATGATTGTATGGTATTCCTTCTGTTATGATGTGTTAAACTTGTTGTTTTACAAATATTAAACCATCTTTGCAACCCTGGGGTGAATCTTTTTTAGTCACAATATATAATCTTTTTAATGTGTTGACTCAATTTTCTGGTACTTGTTTTTGTTTTGTTTTGTTTTGCTTTGTTTTGTTTGTTTAAGGTTTGTGCCATAGGACATGTGACTGCTAGAGCCATAGAGACAGTGAAAGGGAAAGTGAGAAATCATCCCCCAGGGAGTATGAACACGCTAAAATTCCTTCCATTCCATTGTCCTCCTGGGATTTGTGGCAACATGCCTCGCATGATTTTCCAGCTGCCAGAACTGGGACTCAAATCATGATAGGCCATATGGGAGTCTAGTGTAGTAACCACCACACTACCTGCTGGTCCTCAATTTTCTAGTATTAAGTTGAGGAATTTTTTTTTTTTTTTTTTGGAGA
>NW_006199439.1:0-885 GCF_000334495.1 Tupaia belangeri chinensis
ATCCCAGAGGACGAAACAGTGACAATAGGCAGCCCCCCAAAACGAAAACAACTGAAACGTCTCTTGAGAAACGTTTAGAGAGAACTTCCATTGAAACTACTGGTGTTTAGTGCACACTGAACGTTTAGTTACAATTAAGCCTCAAGGACCCATATCACACCTCATTTTGAACACTGTACAAAGCTATGTATCCCTGACCACAAATCTGTCATACTAGGCACACCCAACTGACACACTGAAGTGAGAGATATCTAAAGAGAAATTTATAGAGGCACACTGCTGATAATTATTGTGTTAAGTACACACAGAACGCTAAGCCAGAATTAAACCTGAAGGAACCATATCACCGATTTTGTACACAGTACAAAACTCTGTATCCTTGAGGACAAAACAGTGACAATATGCACCCCCTAAAAGCACCCACAACTGAAAGGTCTGTTTAGAAATGTTTATAGAGAACGACCATTGAGAGTCAGGAAGTGAAGTGCACAATGCATTCTAAGCCAGAATTAATCCTTAAGGAACCATATCACACCTGATTTGGTACAAAGTACAAAACTCGGTATCCCTGAAGAAAAAACACTGAAAATAGGCACAACCCAAAAGCACGCAAAACTTTAAGGCCTCTTGGGAAATGTTCATAGAGACCCACTATTGAGAGCCATGCTTTGAAGTACAAAGTGAACTCTAAGCAGAATTAAGCCTCAAGGAAACATATCACACCTGATTTTGTACACAGTTCAAAACTCTGTATCACTGCAGACAAAACAGTGACAATATGCACCCTCGAAAAACACCCACAACTCAAACGTCTCTTGAGAATATTTTCCAGAGACCCAACCTTGAAAGTACTACTGTTTAGGGCACACTGAAGGTTTAGTTAGA
>NW_006199440.1:0-948 GCF_000334495.1 Tupaia belangeri chinensis
CCCTCCCTCCCTTCTATACTAAACATTTTTTCAAATTTTATAGTTTCACAAAATATCTTAAACTAAAAATAAGGACAAAGCTAGAATCTATTGACAAGTGCACTGTAATTTTCTTCTTAAACATTTTTTCTCTCTCCATTCCCCCTTTTCGTAAAGAGAGGTATAAACTAACATATCTGAAAAAAAAGTTAATTTCAATTTGTTCTGTTATTTGCACAAAGCTCCATAAGAATTCGATTTCTAATGCAAGGCAACAGATACTATTGCTTTATTGAAGTTATGCAAATAATGATTCTGTCACAAAATAAGAAGTTCACAAATATTTTCCAATTGCAAAGGGTTCAGTAAGGGAGAAAAATTTATGTTTCAATTAAGAAAAAATAAATTGCTGAACTTATCAACAACTCACAAAAGAACCAAAATCCTTAAATCTGGAAGACAAAGCATAGGAAAATCAGTAATATTTTAGACAAAAAATTCTATTTCATGGAATTCTATTTTACCAGTTGAGTCTCATGTCATCTCTCTTTTGTTGAATTTGCAGCCTTACTGTGGTCTGATCTTTCCATTTAAAACCTGGAAGTTAACATTCAACATTATTATTTATAGTTCTGTACTTAGCCCTACCATTAATTTGGCCTTTTTTCTTGATCTTTTTTGTTTTCTTATTTCTGTCTGTCTTTAGTGGTTTTTTTTTTTTTTTGGTATAGCACTCCCTTCAGAACTTCTTGAAAAGCTGGTCTGGAGTTGGTAAATTTTTTCAGGTTTTGTTTATCTTAGGATGTTTGGGATTTTCTTTCCATATGAAGAATAATCTTGCCAAATATAGTACACTTGGTTGAAATTGTTTTTCACTTAGCACTTTGAATATATTTTCTCATTCTTTCTTTGCTTGTATTGTTTCTGACAAAAGGTCCGACTTTAGCCTGATGGGATATCCTTTGAAAG
>NW_006199441.1:0-1137 GCF_000334495.1 Tupaia belangeri chinensis
CTCTGTCTGTGGTGAGTGCACATACCCTGTAACAAGAACCTCTCCAAAAAAATTTTAATGTTGGGACCAGCAGCTGGTGTAATGGCTATGTCGCTGGACTCCCATGTAGTTGACTGCGGTTCAAGTCCCATACCTGGTAGCTTAAATTCATGCCAAGCACATGTGCTTGTGTGCCCAAGGCCTGGAGAGGAGAATGGAGGAGAAAAGATTGTGGTGTGGCCATCACCCTTGGGGGTTTATGTTCTGCTTTCTGTCTTTCTGTCTTTCTGACAAGCGTACACACGCCTTATAGCAAAAGCCTCTCAAAAAAAACCCAAAAAAGTAAAATTTAATGTTTTTCTTACATTCAATCACTGTGTATTATTACAGAATACCAAATGAATTTTCCCATTATGAGTACACTATATATTGGTCCAGTCAAAGATATTACTATAAATATTATCATCTATGGATTTTTTTTTTATTTTTGTGTCACTTAAGTGTTTAGCTTCTTTCTCTATCCCCTTGATTTCCTCCCTCTCATATTCCCCTATTTTCCACCCTCCTCCCATACTGGTTTTAGTCTTCACAATTGCTCTCCATGCCTTTATACCTTCCAATCTTTCAGTTTCTACTATAGAGTGAAAACATTCAGTATTTATTAAGTGGAGACAAACAATGTTTCTCTTTCATAGTCTAACTTGCTTCACTTAGTAGTAAATTTTCCCTATCTGTCTACTTTCTATGTTTTAAAATTCTGTTCACTCAATGTCTTAATAGTGCCTAGGCCATGAAATTTAGTTTATATTTTTCAAATGGATAATGTGTTTTCTTATTAAAACTGTAGAGTACACATCCTTGGGGTGTTGGTAAATGCTGAGCAGGATAGGAATCTCTAATCAGAGAAGGCCTAAAGGGGTCAGAGCCACACACATAATTAAAAAATTAAGTATCTGAGTGGTGCAGAATACAAATGATAGCATCTGTGATAGATAAGTGATATGAATCAAATCCTTTTTCTCTTTTTTTTTGGTAGTCACATCAATCTTATGGAACCAGGGAATACCACACAAATTACAGAATTTTATCTTCTGGGACTTTCAGAAGAACCAGAAATGCAACTCATAATATTTGGGATTTTCTTCTCCATGTACCTAA
>NW_006199442.1:0-851 GCF_000334495.1 Tupaia belangeri chinensis
GAGGAGACCGGAGAAGGGATTGCAGCTTGGCAATTCGCCCTGGGGGTGATTTTACATTTTCTGTCTCTCTGACTCTCTAGTAGGCACACATACCTCCTTAATACCTTACAGCAAAAAATATCTGAAAAAATAAAATAAAATAAAAACTCACACTGGGGACCAGCAGATGACATAATGGTTACATTACTTGACTCGTATGTAGTCAACCATGGATCAAGTTCCAGATCTGGCGGCTTAAAAGATGCTAAGCACGTATGTGTGTGTGTACACAAAATCCTGAGAGAATGGAAGATAAGGGATTGCATCATGGCATCCCCCCACCCCGGAAGGTGATTTGTACTCTCTTTCTGTTTCTCCAGCATGCATGCATGCCCAATAGAAAAAATCTCTCATTAAAAACAAAGAAACAAAAAAATACTCACACCACGAGTATGTGTGTACATGCCCAAAATCCCAAGAGAAGAATAAAGAAGATGGAACTGCAGCATGACCATCAGCCCTGGGGACTCATTTATTGCTTTCTGTCTTTCTGTTTCTCTCTGTCTCTCTAGCAAGTGCACACACCCTATTGCAAAAATTTCTCTTTACAAAAAGTTTCTGTGAAAAATAATCTAAGAATTTAAGAATAATTATTTAAATAAATTACAGTATCCCAAAGATAGGAACATGCTTTCACAAAAATTTATATCATAGAAAACCTCTTGGTCAGTATTAACTATATTCTTATTAATACAGACATTCCATATTAGTGTTTCCTCTACAACATTTCTTACATTTATATGACTAAGCCCCAGAGAAAGTATGCATTCTGCAACCTAGTAACCTAGTATTATTGGCACATGACCATAAAG
>NW_006199443.1:0-343 GCF_000334495.1 Tupaia belangeri chinensis
TCACACAGGAAGTAACTGTAAGGAAGCTGAGCTCATTAGATTTGTGACATTTTATTGGAAAGTCACTGTAAAGGAGACTGCAGACGTCAGGCTAATGGGGGTTTAGGAGGCTCCTTCCTTCTGCTGGGGAAAGATAGGAAACTCCAATTAATAGCACTGGCCTGTTGTGTTCCCTGTTGCCATGTAAGTTGCTCAAATTTTGTCCCTCGCTGTTTATCTTGATCTTCATTCTCCTCATTAACATCAGCAAAGGAAGAGATGGTGGGTGGGTAAGAAAGATGGACAGATGAGAGGTAATTAATAGAGGCTTAGGCAGTAGAATACATTCATACATTTATAATTT
>NW_006199443.1:684-1459 GCF_000334495.1 Tupaia belangeri chinensis
AAGTGTCTTTGTCTTTGTACCAGACATGATCCTAAGTGACCAGAGGGCTACGTGACCAAACTGCCTCATATGAATGTAAGACATCTGGATGAGTCTTTGTTTACTGTACATGAAGAATAGGAGCTTGGTGAGGCTGTGCTGAGGGGCATCTGCAGTCAGGCTGCCCTGCAGAGATGCTCAGAGGGAGACGCAGACTGAGCACAGCAGCTGTTTCAGGAAGCTCTACTCCATCAGTGCCTAGGTCTTTGGCTGCTTCTCCATTTTATTGAACTAAACAGAACTAATTTATAGACGTATCCAACTTATCCTCATCTTTCTTTTTCTAGACACCCAAGAGCTGATTCTCCCTTAAAAATAAGAAACCATACAACAGTGACTGAATTTATCCTGCTGGAGATTCCTGAGTCAGAAGGTCTAGAGACCACCCTTTTATTCCTGTTCTCATCAACATATTCGTGCACCCTCTTGGGAAATGTGTTCATCCTCATGGTGATCCTCTCCTTCTCTCAGCTTCACACTCCCATGTATTTTTTCTTGGGAAATCTCTCCATCTTGGGCCTGGGGCTCTCTTCAATGACTGCTCCCAAGATGCTGTTGAACCTTTCAGGGAAGAGTCACGGGATCTCTTTCCAGGGCTGTGCTGCCCAACTCTTCTTCCACCATTTTCTGGGCTGTAGTGAGGGCTTCCTGTACACGGTGATGGGGTTGGACCGCTATGTAGCCATTTGTCAGACTATTTGTCATCCCCTGAAGTACACGGTCATCATGAATCCCA
>NW_006199444.1:0-1445 GCF_000334495.1 Tupaia belangeri chinensis
TTATTCTCTATTTCATTTATTTCTGCAAGAACCTTTATTATTTCTTTTCACCTGGTATTCTGGGGCTTGTTTGTTGTTGTTTTTCCAATTCCCTGAGGCATGATCATAAGTTCTCTATTTGTCATCTTTCCATCCTTTTCTTATGCGCACTAATTGCTATGGATTTCCCTCTTATGACTGATTTTGCTGTGTCTCATAGATTATGGACACTTGTGTACTCATTATCGTTTGTTTCTATACTTTTTTTTTTTATTTCAGCCTTAATTTCTTCAGTAGTGAAGAAGTCATTCAGAAGTAGGTTGTTCAGTTTCCATTTGTTGGTGTATTTTCAGGGTTGTTCTTGAAATTAATCTTGAGTTTAATTCCAGCATGGTCAGAGAAGATGCTGGATACAGTTTCTATGCCTTTGAATCTGTAAAGGCTTGATTTGTGTCCTAACATATGATCAATGTTTGAAAACGTTCCATGCTGGAGTGAGAAAAATGTATATGTTGTGGATGTAGGATGGAAAGTTCTATTGATATCTGTCAAGCCCATTCAATTTATAGTATCATTTAAGTCCTGTATCTCTCTATTTTCTGTCTAGAAGATCTGTCTAAAGTAGATAATAGGGTGTTGAGATCTCCAACAAGTATAGTATTTCTCCTTATCTCTCCTTCTAGCTCCAGCAATCTTTCCTTCACATATTTAGGTGCACCTGAGTTGGGTGCATATTTATAAGGGGTATGTCTTTTTGCTGGATTACCCCATTTACTATTGTATAATGCTCTTCTTTGTCTCTTCTTACATTCTTTATCTTGAAATCTATTATGTCTGAGATCACTATCGCTACTCCAGCTCTTGTTTGATTTCCATTTGCATGGAATATCTTTTTCCAGACCTTTACGTATAGTCTATGTATGTCTTTATCCATAAGGTGAGTTTCTTGTAGGCAACAGATAGAGGGTTTCTGTTTTTTAATCCATTCAGCCAGTCTGTGTCTCTTAATTGGAGAATTTAATCCATTGACATTCAATGTAATTATGTATATTATCAATATTTCCATACCTGATCCTATCATTAAGTGAGCCATTGTCTTGGTTGCTTTTTGTTCTCGTATAACTGTCTCGGGTTTCTTAGATTTCCTGTTGTAGTACTCCCTTCAGAACCACTTGAAGAATTGGTCTGAAGTTGATAAATTCCTTCAAATTTTGTTTATCCGCGAATGTTTTTATCTTTTTTTCCCATATGAAATACAATTTTCCAGGTATAGTACTCTTGGTTGAAATTGTTTTTCACTCAACACTTTGACCATGCTTCCCCATTCTTTCCTTGCCTGCATTCTTTCTGCCAAGAGATCCGATGTTAGCCTAATGGGGTGACCTTTGTAAGTAACTTAACGTCTCCCTCTTGCCAACTTTAGTATCTTGTCTTTGTTGTTTTTGCCAGTCTGGCTTTGATGTGCC
>NW_006199445.1:0-1639 GCF_000334495.1 Tupaia belangeri chinensis
AATAATACTCAACTCCAGACTTTGTCCCTACAATTAAGTTGCCCATTTTCTTAGTTTTTGAACTCTTATTAAAATAGAGAAAAAGATGAAAGAGAAGAGATTGCAGCAAGGGTACACCTCCTTGGGGGTGATTTCTTGCAGCAAGATGGGCAAGTCTGGAAGACATCATATTAAGTAAAATGATCAAGGCACAGAAAGAGAACTACCACCTGGTTTCTGGCATGTGAGGAAGCTACAAGCAGTGACCCTCATGAGAGAAGAGACCAGAACTGTGGCTTTTAGAAGCTGGGATGGTGGGGACGTGGGGAGGTGGGGAGGTGAGGTGGTTTAGGTGGATTTCTCACGGCAGCGTACATGGCTTATGTGGATTTCTCATGGCAGCGTACATGGCTTATGTGGATTTCTCACGGCAGCGTACGTGGTTTACGTGGATTTCTCACGGCAGTGTACGTGGTTTACGTGGATTTCTCACAGCAGCGTACATGGTTTATGTGGATTTCTCACAGCAGCGTATGTGGTTTATGTGGATTTCTCACGGCAGCGTACATCGTTTATTTAACCATCTATTTAGTCTACATGTTTTAATGGGGAGTAATTCAAAGTTATTAATGATAAATAGCTCATTCCAATCATTCTGTTAATGAATTTCTGGCAATTTTTAATCATTAATCCATTTATTAATTATTTTTTAAAATTTGCTATAGGGCACAGCACTCACAAGAGACAGAAACAGAGACAGAGTGAGAAAGTGAGAAAGCAGCCCCTTTCCCGGCGAAAGCAGCCCCTTCCCCGGCAAAGGGGCTACCACACTTCAATGGCCTCTCTTCCATTCACTCCGTGGGGTGTTTGCCACTCATGTACATATTAACGGGTGGGAGAGTGCTGAGCTGCGTTGTGAAGTCCTTGGTTCTTTGGGTCCAGATCACTAAAATTAGAGATCTGTCCCTAGGCACAAAATGAAACTGCAACCACGAATGAAGTAGGTAGAAAAGAAGATTTAATAGAAGGAAAGGAAAGGAAAGGAAGGAAGTACACCCAGAAAGGTTCTTGGGCGGGCAGATTGCCAAGTGGCAACCGCACTTGGTACTAGTTAAGTGTTATTTTTATTACTAGAGGTCATGAATATTCATTAGTGGGAGGCCCCTTATGCTGCCTATGTTCTTCCTTTAAATTTGAATCCACACGTTCTTTTCCTGCACCTGCGCACCTTCCCCACAGGTAAAGAATGAGGAACTTGATCACCTAATTGCACGTGGTGCCCAATGTGAGCCAGGCTGCCCCAATTAGAATGCCCAGTTAGTCCATCGCCCCAGTGGGAATTAAGGCATTGACCAAACGCTTGCTTAGGTCTTTTTGATAACAGAAAAATCCACCAATCATCTCTGTGCTCTTCCTTCAGGCCTCAAGGAAGGAAGATGGCAAATTGCCTCGCCCTCCTGGTGCCCGGAGCTAGATGAGCCTTTTGCTTTTCTCCTAGGGCTGCCCACTCATGACTAACTAACTGCCTACCACATACATGCATCTGGGATATTTTTCAAGGTGCTGGATCCAGGACTCAAAGCAAAGAGTTGGCCATGTCGGGTCCGGTTGCCTTAACCGTGGTGCCACTGGCTGGGGCCCCCCTGGGGGGGGCCAGGCG
>NW_006199445.1:22872-23685 GCF_000334495.1 Tupaia belangeri chinensis
GTGGGGAGGTGGGGGCGGTGGGGAGGTAGGGAGGCAGGGAGGTGGGGAGGTGAGGGACGTGGGGCCAGTGGGGCCTGTGGGGCTAGTGGGAGGGAGAGTTTGGCTAATGGGTACAACATTCGAGGGTGGAAAGGAGGAAAGTTCTAGGGCTCAAGGACATTACAGATTGCCTATGTAACGAGAAGTTATGATCTATTTCAGAGAAGCTGGAAGGGAGGATTTGAACGGTCCTCAAACAAATAAATGATAAATATCTTGGTGATAGATATGACAACTATCCTAATTTATTTTTTATGTATTATATACATATATAAAAACAGCACACCATACCCTATGAACGCACGTACAATATTTATATACTGTATATATTGGATCGTCAGAAAAGTCATGATATGTTTTTCTGTGCAAAAACGCATCATGACTTTTCTGAAGACCCAATGTAATAGAAAAAAATAAAATAAAAATAAAAGCAAATCCCAGCTGCCTTCTGTGGCTGTTCCTGAGCTGAGTTCTGAGCACCCTCTAGTGGTCCTGAAAGTCACTGGTGGACCTCAGAGCCCCTTCAGGGAGGTTTGTGTCTGGGCTCACACTGAGGTCCCCTCACTGTGTCTCTTGCACAGTAATACATGGCCGTGTCCTCGGGGGTCACAGAGCTCAGCTGCAGGGAGAACTGGTTCTTGGACGTGTCTCTGGAGATGGAGCTGCGGCTCTTCAGGGACGGGTTATAAGCTGTACCGCCAGCATAGTTTATGTTTCCCATCCACTCCAGCCCCTTCCCTGGGAGCTGGCGGGTCCAGCTCCACCAGTAAACAC
>NW_006199445.1:23783-29620 GCF_000334495.1 Tupaia belangeri chinensis
CTGGGACAGCACACCTGGGGACAAGGAGATCAGTCCTGTCAGTCACCTGCAGTCACCACCCCCCAGGGACCAGGTCTGACAGCTGGACACTCACCCTGGGGAGCCGTCAGCAGGCAGAGGAGAAGCCCCCACAGCCTCATCTTCCAGACACAGCTCTGCCTTTCCTGAGACCTCAGCCCTGTCTGGGGAGAGCTGGGAGCCCCACAGCCCTCAGTGAATTTGACCCTGGAGCTCAGAGGGAAATTTGCATGAGCAGTGTATGGTATTTGTATGTAGGGAGGGATTGAGTTCTTGCTCTGTTTGGATTTGAATATGTTTTATCTAGAGCCTGTCATTTTTTGTTTTTCTTGAGTCATTTCCATGCCAAAAAGCTGCAGTATTAACAGTTCATAAAAAGCTGCTCTATTTCCGGCCAGCCTGTAGCCTAGTGGTTCAGGAAGCTGAATTTCACAGGGCAAACTGGGGTTCCTGGCCTGGTGGCATGAAAAGCACACTGGGCATGTGTGCGTGTGTGTGTGCGTGTGTGCCCCAAATCCCAGCAGGATGGAGACATGGAGGAGAAGGGACTGTGGCATGACCACACCCCATTGGAGGGTGCCTCCTCTCTCTCTTTTTCTCTCTCTGGAAGCACAGGCACCCTCTGGTAATTAAAAAGAGCTGCTTGATTTTAATTTTCCAGCCTAGGACATACCAACTTTCATGCGATTGAGGTGCTCACCTTCTAGAAATAATGTGAAAAATGTGAATTTGAAGTTTATAACATGATTTAACAGGATACATAGCATAGAAAATCCATTACTATACTGAAGCGTATTAGCTCACCTATCATCACACACCCGTCATTCTGGAGAAGAGCAGTGAGGAACCACTGAGAGGATACATTTCTAATAACACAGTCATACCAGCCACTGCTCTCCCGCTGTACAGCAGGCCTTCAGACCCGCTCATCCTGTGTTCATGCCACGTTGCATTCTTTGATCTGCATTAATTTGCCCATGCCCCTGCCCATGATAGCCACTCTTCTTCTCTATTTCTGCATTTTTTTTTTTGCTTTGATTTTAGGTTCCACATGTAAGTGAGATCTTGCGACATTTTTCTTCCTGTGCCTGGCGTATTTCATTTACCATAATGTCCTCCAGGTTCACCCATGTTGTTACAGTCAACAGAGATTTCTGCTTTATAAAAGTTAAACAATATTCCATGGTATAAATATATTCTCTTTATTTTTTCTGAAATTTGCTATTGGGTGCATGCATTTACAATAGAGAGAAAGTGAGAAGTGCTCCTAACTAGGGATGGCCACACCACAATCCATTCTCCATTCTCTATTGGGATTTTGACGATGCATGTACATGTACCTGGTCTGTTTTTCCAACCACGGAGTCCAGGACTTGAACTGTGCAGGCATCCATGTGAATACAGCTGCCTTAGCCACCATCCCGCTGGCTGGCACATCATACGTTCTTTATCCACTCATTCACTGACAAACACCTCGTGGTTTCCATATCTGGGCTGGCATGAATAATGCTGTAGTGGATACGGAAGAGCAGGGGTCATTTCTAGACAGCCATTTCACCTTCGGGTACGTGCTCGGAAGATGGATTGCCAGGTCATGTGGTGTATTTTTATTTCTTTAGAAACATCTCTAATGTTTTCCACAATGGTTGTACCAACACATGTCCCACCCACAGTGTACTCATGTTTTGTTTTCTCCAAGGCCAGCCCACATCAGAGGTCTCTTGTGTTTTTGAGCATAGCCATCCTGATGTGTGTGAGGCGCTACCTCACTGTGGTCTTAATTTCTCTGTGCCTCTGACAGTGGTGTTGATCATCTTTCCATCTATCTGTTGATCATCTTTATGTCTTCTCTGGTAAAATGTCTGCTTTGGCCTTTTGCTCATTTTTAAATTGAGTTGCTTATTTTTCTATTGAGTAATAAAAAAATAAATTTAACCAAGAAAGTCAAAGATTTGTAAACTAAAAACTATAAAATATTGGTGAGAGTAGTTAAAGAGGACATAAATGATCATGGTCATGAACTGGAAAAGTTAACTTTTTTTTTTTAAGAGAATTTTGCTATAGGGCGCATGCGCTCGCCAGACAGACAGAGACAGAAAGTGAGAAATCAGCCCCCCAGGGGGGATGGCCACACCGCAGTCCTTTCTCCTCCATTCTCCTCTCGGGATCTTGGGCACACATGCACACGTACCTGGTGTGAGTTTAAGCCACCAGGTCTGGGACATGAACTGCGGTTGACTACATGGGAGTTCAGCGACATAGCCATTATGCTAAATGCTGGTCCCAAAAAGTTAACATTGTTAGAAATGTCCATACTACCCAAAGAAATGGACGGGTTTAACATAATACTTATCGAAATGGCAGTGAAATTCTTTACAGATATAAATCCTAAAATTTGTATGAAAACACACACACACACACACACACACCTCAAATAACCAAAGTAATACTGGAAAATAAAAATAAGCTTGAAGCATCATGTTTCCTGATTTAAAATTATGCTATAAATCTGTAATAATCAAAACAGTATGGTACTGACATAAAAACAGACACTTTGCCCAGGGGAGCAGGATAGCAAGACTGGAAATATATCTAAACGTATGCCACTAACTTTTTTTTTTAACTTTTTTTTTTGTGTGTGTGTTAAGAAACATTAGTGTTATTTAACCAGTTTTTTTTATAGTTTTTTTTTTTTAGAGGTTTTTGCTATAGGGCGCGTGTGCTCACTAGACAGACAGAGAGAGACAGAAAGCGAGAAATCACCCCCCAGGGGGGATGGTCACGCTGTAATCCCTTCTCCTCCATTCTCCTCTCGGGATCTTGGGCACGCACGCACATGCACCCGGCATGAGTTTTAAGCCACCGGGTCCGGGACGTGAACCGCGGTCAACTACGTGGGAGTCCAGCGACATAGCCATTACACTAACTGCAGGTTCCCATTATTTAACCAGTTTTCACAGATGGATATTTATTCTATAAATCTTCACAGATTGTAGAGTTCACATGTAGTTCAAACTGCAGAACAAAAAAGTAGGTCCCACAGATGCAAAAATACTATACCAATCAATCCAGGTAAAAGTAGATTTACACACTGTACAGCTCTCCAGGGACTGGGAAGGCGGTCAGTCTAAGTATAAACTTCAAAACTTTATAGAAATAAGGTTTTGATTTTACTTTGTTCTTCATACCTTCAATATGATTACAAACTCAGAAGCCTAACTAACAATATGGACCTGTGGTCAGGAATCGGTCCCCACTCCTGAAAGGAATGAACCATCTATTCACTCCGGGCATTCTTGGACACCATCTCACACTCAGTATACTGCTCAGACACAAAAGCAGAGACCGAGAACGCTAAATGTTGAATAGAAGGAAGTTCTTTTTTTTTTTTTTAGAAGTTTTTCACTCTAGGGCACGTGCACTCGCCAGACAGAGAGAGACAGAGAGAAAGAAAGCGAAAAATCACCCCTCAAGGGGAGATGGTCACGCCACAATCCCTTCTCCTCCATTCTCCTCTCGGGACCTTGGGCACGCACGCACACACACCCAGCGTGGGTTTTGAGCCACCGGGTCCAGGACGCAAACCGCGGTTGACTACGTGGGAGTCCATAGCCATTACGCCAACTGCTGGTTCCCCCCCTGCCCCAGCCTTTTATTTATTTTTTTTTGAAAGGAGTTTCTGCATTTGATAGTGTGTCCAAAGAATTTTAACTTATTAAATAAAATATGTTCTAAGTGGACCTAAAAATTACACTTTATAAACATAAAAATACTTATTTTGCTGTAATACATCAAGCATACCTGCAAATAGAAAACCCATACAGTATATAAAGTAGGTTTCCTCACCCGGCAGCAAGAAGCACTTATGTAGTTATTTTTTCAAAAGGGCCAAAGAAACTATTTAGAACTCACTAGGACTAACTTATAATTCAAGATATCCATACTTAGACTGTTCAGTGATTCACAATACTTTCTCTGAGAGCAAAAGAGAGAGTGGTTTCTTCATGTTTACTGGGTAAGAACTGATCATTAAAAACATAAGGGGAGATCAATTGATAGCTTATGCTTGGTTTGGGGGGTATGATCATCAGTGGATTTCTCGTCACAAACAATTACGCTAACTCGTAGATCTTACTTTTGATTTAGAATCTCCAATCTCTGAGGTATCAGTATCTCCTTAGAGTCAAAGGCAGTATCTCAAATCTTTTGAAATTACTTTCTTGGACAGGGGAAATGAGGCCAACTAATTCACCCCTCTAGAGTCTGTGTTCTAGAAGGAAGAAAGGAAAACAAACATTATTCTAGGCATTTCTGTCATCCAAAAACCAATAAAGCACATTAAAAAAAAATACAGTACTAGCCAAAGAAAACAAAAACCAGAGCTTCCGATAGCAGTCCTAGTGCTCACCATTGTACTTTTATACTTCTGTACAGAAGTACAAAATAGTGATGTCTGGACAGAGGAACCTCATAGTTATTGATTTTAAAGTTACAGTACTTAAGCCCCCTTGATAATAAATAGCTTGGGTGTTTCCAGGCCTGCTTGACATGAGCTACAGGTGAACCTGCTGCAGGCTGTGAGGGTGGCTGAGGGCGACTTAGAGCCACCAATGTCCTACTCCATCCAGTGCCAGAGACCACAGCAGGCAGGTCAGTCGAAACTCATCGATTTTTCTCTGCAAGTATTTGGGCATGGACTCCATGCCTTGGGCCGAGCCCCAGATTTTCTTGAGCACTTCGCACTCCGTCTCATTGGCCTGCTCCAGCTCCAGCTTCATGTTACAGCATGCAAAGGCTTTGGATTCCTCAAGCACTGCTGGATCACCTGAGGTCAGCTCCTGATCTGAGCCATGAATTCCTGAGTGAAGGTAACAGGCCAGAAAACCTGAGAGACCAGGCCTTTCCCAGAAGCCACCTCCACAGTCAGCTTCCTCCACTGAGCAGCATTTCATTCCCAGATGCTCCTCCATAATCTTGGGAAGATAACAGAACAGCCATCTGGACTCTGTCCAAAGGTGGTAAATAGGATGTTCGTTAGCCCAGACCACATCACAAAGAGGCAGTATGGCCGCTCCTAGTCCAATAGGAGCCGGGCCATTTACTGCTACATTGGTAGGCTTCTTAAACTGAATGAGGTCCCACAGACTGGCCCTTCCTCTGCAGGAGGCTCCAGTTCCATCTCTAGGCTCCTGGCCAGCATGGGAAACTGAGGCAGGGGTACCACTGTCCCTGCCCCACTTCCAGGCTCCCAAGACCAGGACCCCAACCCCTAGAAAGGTAGGCAGGGTTTTATATTTTTTTCTTTGCTCTTACTTTTAGTTTGTTAATACCCTCCTCTCCCTTGTCTCACAGACTGGCCCTTGCTCTGCAGGAGCCCTCCAGTTCCATCTCAAGGCCCCTGGAGCATTAGCATGGCACACGACTTTTTCTTTATTCTCCTCTATACTCTTTTCTTTCCTCTTACATTATCCTGTCTTCCTCAGCCTCCATCCTGCCAGAGGAATTGGACAGATCTAGAATCACAGTTCTGAAATTCCCTAGTATTGAAAGGATCCCTGAGATCCTCCCCTTTACTGAACCACCTGTGAGTATGAAGATAGTACTCTACAGACACCTGAGAAGAGTACACCTCTTGAGATCACATTGTTAAAAACAACAGAACAGAGACTTCCACACACATCAATTCACAGCAAAAGGGAAACCCACTTGCTCCTAGGCGAAGAAACGTTCTCCTGAGAGGTATTAAAGAGTGAATACATCTTCCAATGGCTAGAAGTAGAAGAAGAGCCTCAGGCCTGAATAAACCAGGAAATATGCCT
>NW_006199445.1:30312-37312 GCF_000334495.1 Tupaia belangeri chinensis
TAACACCGGACCTCTCAACAGAAACAATGCAAGCAAGGGAAGAAGGGAAGATGTATTGAAAGTGTTAAGAGAGAAACAATTTCAACCAAGATTATTATATCCTGCAAGCTTATCCTTTATATGGGAAAAAAAGTTTAAAATCTTCTCAGACAAACAAAACCTGAAAGAATTTGCCAGCATCAGACCTGCTCTTCAAGAAACCCTGAAGAAAGTACTGTTCCAGGAAAACTAAAGAGTCAACAGCCACAAACAAAGGAATAAAAGGTAATTAAGACAATGGCCTGTTAGGCCAAGTTAGCATAATCACCGAGATGTTAGAGAATGCTGGGGCAAGTTAGCTTCATTGCTACCCTGTTAAGTCTTCAAGGACGGAGCCCACTATGTTAGGGCCTCAAAGACAGAAACCAGGAGTCTGGGAACTATCAGATAAGTGGAAAATGGGAAGGCCCAGCACCTCCGAGGCAAGGTCATCCAGACCCTTAGCTGAGAGCCCTTATCTAGACCTGAGCAGGTGGTGACAGCTGGACCCTCGCTTCTCATACCCCCTCCTTTGTATGTGTTACATTCTGTGAAAAATCCTGAACTATAAAAGATCCCTTTATCTTAGGCTCAGGGTCCTTGTGAAGGCCCGCTGTGATGGGAAGAAACTTGGACCCCAGCTAGCTGGAAAATTAAAAGCCTCTTTTGCAGTTGCATTGTTGTTATCTTTTCTGTGTCTCCATCAGTTAGACCGATCTCTGGACCCTTACAGGCCAACTTGAATGTTGGGATAGATCTGGTAACATCAATAACAACATTGATTGTGAATAGATTAAAATTTCCAATCAAGGGACCAGCAGTTAGTGTAATGGCTATGTCGCTGAACTCCCATGTAGTCGACTGCGGTTTGAGTCCTGGACCCGGTGTCTTAAACTCACGTTGGGAGTGTGTGCGTGCATGCCCAAGATCCCGAGAGGAGAATGGAGGAGAAGGGATTGTAGTGTGGCCATCCCCTCTGGGGGGTGGTTTCTCGCTTTCTATCTCTCTGTCTCTGTCTCTTAGTCAATTGCACACACCCTATAGCAAAAACCTCTCAAAAACATTCTCCAGTCAAGAAACATAGATTAATTTGAGTAGTATTGCCATTTTGATTATGTTATTTCTTCCAATCCAGGGACATGGGATGTCCTTCCACTTTTTAATGTCCTTTTCAATATCTTTTTAAAGATTTTCATAGTTTTCTTTGTAAAGGTCTTTGACTTCCTTACTTAGGTGTATCCCTAGGTATCTTACACATTTTGTGGCTATGGTGAAAGGATTTCCTTTCTTCAGCTCTACTTGTTTATAAATAGAAATACTATAGATTTTTGGATCTTGATGTTGTATCTTGTCATTTTATTCATTTATTACTTTGAGAAGTTTTTTCATGGAAACCTTTGGGTCTTCTAAGTATACCATCATGTCATCTGCAAATAGAGATATTTTCGATTCTTCTTTGCCTTTTTGAATGTCTTTTATGCTATTCTCTTTCCTGATTGCATTGGCTAAGACTTCCAGAACTATATTAAAAAGTAGTGGAGGAGGAGGGCAGCCTTGTCTAGTACCACTTTTTAGTGGAAAACCTTCCAAGCTTTTCCCCATTCAGTATAGTGTTAGCCATATATTTTTCATAGATGGCTTCTATTGTGTTGAGAAATGACCCTTCTATACCAATCTTACTGAGAGTCTTAATCACAAAAGGATATTGTATTTTATCAAATGCTTTCTCTGTATCAATTAAAATGATCATATGGTTTTTAATCTTTCTTTCTGTTAATATGGTATATTATATTTATGGTCTTGTGTATGTTGAACCACCCTTGCATTTCTGAAATAAAACCTACTGGCCGTGATTAGTTCTTTTTGTTATATGTTGCTGGATATGATTTGCAAGTATCTTGTTGAGAACTTTTGCATCTATATTCATCAGAGATATTGGTCTGTGGTTTTCCTTTTTAGTCATGCTCTTATCTGTTTCGGAAATGAGGATAATGGAGGTTTCATAAAACAAATTTGGGAGGTTTCTTTCCTTTTTGATCTTTAGAAATGATTTGCATAGGATAGGAATGAACTCTTAAATGTCTTGTAGAATTCAGAAGTGAAGCCATTCGGACCTGGACTTTTCTTTGTTTGGAGGTTATTTATTACTGATTCAATCTCATGGTGTGTTATGGGTCTATTCAGGTTTTCTATGTCCTCCTGATTCAATCTTGGTAGATTATATGCATCCTGGAATTTGTCCATCTCCTCCATGGTCTTTTGTTTGTTGGGATATATTTGCTCACAGTATCTTCTAGTGATGTTTTGTATTTCTATTGTGTCTGTTGTAATGTTGCCTGTTTCATCATGTATTTTATTTTTCTGGTTTCTGTCTTTCTTCTTCATCAGTCTAGCTAATGGTGTGTTGATCTTGTTATCTTTTCAAAGAACCAGGTTTTGGTTTCATTTATTTTCTGTGTAGTTTATGTTCTATTTAATTTATTTCTTCTTGAATCTTTATGATTTATTTTTTCTTGAGAGGTTTTTGCTATAGGATGTGTGCACTCGCCAGAAAGAGAGAGACAGAGAAACAGAAAGCGAGAAATCACCCCCCAGGGGGGATGGCTATGCTGCAATCCCTTCTCCTCCATTCTTCTCTTGGAATCTTGGACATGCATGCAGACGTGCCCAGTGTGACTGTAAGCTACTAGGTCCAGGACTTGCGTGCCCGGTGTGACTGTAAGCTACTAGGTCCAGGACTTGAACCACAGTCGGCTACATGGGAGTCCAGTGACATAGCCATTACGCCAACTGCTGGTCCCAAATCCTTATGATTTCTTTATTCCTGTCATTTTTGAAGGGTTGTTGTTTTTCCAATTCACTGAGGCATGATGTTAGGGTGTCTATTTGCAACATTTTCATCTTTTTCTTATGTGCACTGATTGCTATGAATTTCCCTCTTTTGACTGTTTTTGCCATGTCCCATAGATTATGGAAACTTGTGTACTCATTATCATTTGTTTCCATCCTTTTTAAAATTTCTGACTTAATTTCTTCAGGAGTTAAGGAGTCATTCAGAATAAGGTTGTTTAGTTTCCATGTATTTGTGTTTTTCAAAGGTGTTTCTTGAAATTAATATCAAGTTTAATTCCACCATGGTCAGAGAAGATGCTGGATATAGTTTCTATGCTTTTGAATCTATAAAGGCTTGATTTGTGTCCATGGTCATTCTTTGAAAAGGTTCCATGTTGGGGAGGAAAAAATGTATATTTTGTGGTCTAGTCTTAGGGTGAAAAGTTCTATAAATGTCTGTGAAGCCCATTTGATTTATAATTTCATTAGGTCCTGTATATCTCTATTATTTGTCTAGAAGATCTGTTTCAAGGAAAGAATGGGGTCTTGGGATCCCCAACAATTAGTGTTTACCCTATCTCTCCTTTTAGCTCCTGTAGTCTTTCCTTCACATTTTTAGGTGCTCCTGAGTTGGGTGCATAGATACTTAAAGCGTTATGTGTTCCTGTTGAATTAGCCCATTTACTTCTTTGTCTCTTCGTACAGTCTTTGTCTTGAAGCTTATTTTTTCTGAAATCAGTATTGCAACTCCAGCCTTTTATTGATTTCCATTTCCATGGAGTATCTTTTTCCAGCCTTTTACTTTTAGTTTCTGTATGTCTTTATCCATAAAGTATGTTTTGTGTAGGCAACAGAGAGAGGATTTTTTTTTTCAGTCAACCAGTCTGTGTGTCTTAATTGGCGAATTTAATTCATTAACATTCAATGTTATTATCAATATTTCTGGACCTGTTCCTATCATTAAGTGAACTGTATTCTTGGTTGTTTTTTGTTCTTTTATAACTGTTTGTCTAACTTTTCTGTTTTCCTGGTATAGCACTTCCTTCAGAACCTCTTGAAGAGCTGGTCTAGAGTTGGTAAATTCTTTCAGGTTTTGTTTATCTGAGAATTTTATTTTTTATTTTTTTCCCCATATGAAGGATAATCTTGCTGGGTATAGTATTCTTGGTTGAAATTGTTTTTCATTTAATATTTTGACTGTATTTCCCCATTCTTTCCTTGACCCCATTGTTTCCAATGAGAGGTCCAATGTTAGCTTGATGGGATAACCTTTGTAAGTAACTTGATGTTTCCCTCTCACCAATTTTAATATCTTGTCTTTGTCTGTTGTTTTGGCCAAGCTGGCTATGATGTGCCTTGGAGAGGATATTTTTGGGTTGATTCTATTTGGAGTCCTATGTATTTCTTGGGTCTGGATAATTGAATGCCTCTCTAGGTTTGGAAAGATTTTTTTCACAGGATTTCATTAAATAAATTATCAATGCCCTTATTATTTTCTCTCTCTTATGGGATACCAATTATCTGTATGTTGTGGCGCTTGATGATATCTAGTATTTCTCATATATTATCCTCCTTTTTTTAGTTGTTTTATATGTCTTTTTATACTTTTTTTAAAGATCAGAGGTTTTGTTCTCTCCATTTGAGATTCGATCTTCTGTGTGATCTAATCTACTTTTAATACTTTCTAAGGAGGTTAATTTCCTGTATCACATTCTTCATCCCTAACAATTCTGTTTGATTCTTTTTTAAGGTGTCTATTTCTTCTTTCAAATTGTGAAAAGACTTCCTCATCTCCTGGAGCTTGTTGCCTCTTTTCTCTTGCATCTCAATTAATTTGGTCACTAAAATTTTCTGAATTGCTTATCAGACATGTCCACTACTTCTATGGTGTTGTCTGTGGGTGTTGTGGGATTGACGTTTTCTCTTGGGGGAGAGACATTCTGTTGGTTGCTCATATATTTTTTTGTGCCTCTGTGATTTTTCTTAGTCATCTGGTGATCTATACATTCCTTCCTAAATTATTCAAGGTATCTCTGAGTGTTCAAAGGTACGCAGAAGTAGAAAATTGGTGATCTTGCTTCTGCTCTGCCTCCCTGATGTTCACCAGTACCCTGCACTATTATCACTGGTCCTAGGTGACCCAAAGTCTTCCATTTTTTCTAAAGAACAGGCACGCCTCCAACTGAGGTGCTGAGCTTCACCTCAGGAACAAAGGAAAAATCAGGTGGCCTGATTTGCAAGTGCACCACACACTATCCACAACACTGAAGTCCTGAGAGTCCAAAGGCAAGTAGGGGTAGGGGGCATGAACCACGGGTCCTAGCCGTGGTCCTGCAGCCATGGGCAGCCTAGTGTCTGGCAAGGCCGGTAGCTTGAACCAGTCTCTAGATGGGGTATGGTGGGGTACGAGCTTGTCTTAAAGTCCTAAGACACAAACCTGAAGTCCAAAGGCGAGTTGTGGGGCAATGAACCACAGGTCCCAGCTGTTAGGGCCTGCAGCCACAGGCAGCCTGGCATCTGGCAAAGCCAGTAGCTTTCCACTCCTTTTCAATATAGTGCTTGAAGTCTTAGCCAATGCAACCAGAATAATATAAAAGGCATTCAAATAGGGAAAGGAGAGTTGAAAATATCTTTATTTGAAGATGACATGATGGTATGGAAAACCTTTGGAAAACCCAAAGGTTTCCATGAAAAAATTTCTCAAAGTAATAAATAAATATAGTAAAGTGACAAGATACAATATCAACATCCAAAAATCAATAGCTTTTTTACATAAAAACAAGAAACTGAACAAGGTAAAATTGAAGAAAGTAATCCCTTTTTACCATAGCCATAAAATGTATTAGATACCTAGGGATAAACCTAACCAAGGAAGTCAAAGACTTTTACAAGAAAAACTATAGAAATCTTTAAAAAATCATTGAAAATGACAAAAAGTGGAAGGACATCTCATATTCCTGGATTGGATGGATTAATACAGTGAAAATGGCACTTCTACCCAAATTGTTCTACATAAGTAATGCAATTCCAATCAAATTACTAGATTCACAAATCTAGAAAGTACAATCATAGAATTTGTCTGGAATCATAAAAACCCAATCTTGTGCAAGAAGAGTGGAGTGTGTGGTATATCACTCCGTGACCCCCAAATAAATTATAAACCTGTGATAATAAAAACAGTATGGTCTTGGCACAAAAACAGACAGGTGGACCAATGGAATAAAATAGAGGTTCTAGAAATCCCCCAAATAGATGGTGGTATTATATCAGATTAAGAAGTTTCAACACCGGAAAAGTCACAGTTATTAGTTTAACCAACAACCTTTGGAATGGGAGAATATTTTTCTAAACAAACCACAGATAAGAGACTGATAACCAGAATACAGAGGGAACTTACCCCCCCACACAAAAAAATGATTAACCCAATTAAAAGATGGGAAAATGAGTTGAACAAAAACTTTCTAAGGAAGACATATGAATAGCCAAAAAACATATGAAAAAATGCTCAACATCTCTCATCATAAGGGAGATGCAGGTTAAAACCTCAATGAGATACCACTTAGCCCCTATCAGAACTATGAAGATTAAAGATATAAAAACGGTAAGTTCTGGTGAGAATGTGGTGAAAGGGGAAGTATCCTACATTGGTGGTGGGAATATAAATTGGTCCAACCACTGTGGAAAACAATGTGGAGTTTCCTTAAAGACCTTCAAATAGAACTACCATATGACCCAGCAATTCCACTTCTGGGTATCTACTCGAAGGATAGGAGAATACTCATTCAGAAAAGTGCTTGCTTATCTATGTTTATTGTGGCATTATTTATGATTGCTAAGACATGAAACCAACCCAAATGTCCACAAACAGATGAAGGTATTGAAAAGTGTGGTACATATACTCTGTGGAATAGTATTAAATCATAAAAATAAGAAGATCATGGTATTTGATAGAAAGTGGATGCATATGGAAGATTTACTGCTGAGTCAAGCAAACCAAGCTATGAATGAAAGGTATGGTATGTCTCTACTTAACATATACTGACTGTCCACACTCCATGGTAGAGACTGAAAGACTGGAGGATATAAAAGCATTGAAAATAGTTATGGACACTGGAGACAGTAGAAGGAGGGAGGGAGAGGATAACAGTGT
>NW_006199445.1:37327-39149 GCF_000334495.1 Tupaia belangeri chinensis
TTAGGGAGAAAATTAGAGAGGTAAGACATTTGTGGGACATAGAAATGGTTTATTACCTGTTGAGGACAACATGTACAGTATTCTCAACTGGTCTGAAGTGTACTTCACATTCGGTAAATTCTCTCTACAAGCTGAAGGATGTATAGCAACTGAATGCATAATAATGATAAGTGAATGGATAAATAAATAACACAATGCTCCTTCATGATTAAGACTGTTAGCAAAATTGGCATAGAAGTGACATTCCTTAACACAATAAAAGCATCTATCACAAACCTATAGCTACCACATACTGAATAGAGAAAAGCTGAAACTTTTTCCAATAAAAACTGGAACAAGACAAAGTTGCCCACTTTCTCCACTCCCACATAGTACTGGATGTCCTACCCAATACAATTAGACCAAAGAGTCAAATAAAAGGCATCCACATGGGAAAAGAAGAAGTGAAATTATTTCAATTTGCAGAGGATATGATGCTTTTCATAGAAAATCCTAACGAATCCACAAAATAATTACTGGAAGTGATAAATAAATATAGTGAAGTGGTAGAATACAAAATCAACATACAAAAATTGATAGCATTTTTCTATACCTATAAGGGACAAACTGAGACAGAATTGAAAGAAATCCCATTTAAGGTAGCCAAAAAACCAGTAAAATACCTAAGAATAAACTTTACCAAAGACATCAAAGATCTCTAGAAGAAAAAATATAAAACACTTAAAAAAGAAAATAAAAATGATACCAAAATGTAGGAAAATGTCCCATGTTCTTGGATTGGAAGAATTAATACAATCAATATGTCAGTCCCACCCAAGTTAATCTACAAATTCAAGGCAATTCCAATCAAACTACCAGAGACATTCCTCACCAAAATAGAAAAAAAAGGCATAAAATTCGTCTGGAATTACGGAAGGCCCTGCATGCTGTATAAGGGGAATAATGCAGGAGACATCTAATTTTCTGTCTGCAAAATGAAAAGCAAAGTTGTGATAATTAAAACACTATAGTATGGGCACAAAAACAGCTAGGTAGGACAATGGAACAGAATTAAGAACCCCCAAATGAACATACAACCAACTGATCCCTGACAAAGGGCACAGACAATCCAGTGGGAAAAATGAAATCTCTTCAGCCAATGGTGCTAGAAGTGGATATCCACCTGCAGAAGAATGAACCTGGACTCTGTCTCTCACCTCTAACAAAAATCTACCCAAAATGCATTGAGGATCTAAACATAGAACCTCAATATCAGTGTATAACAACAGTAGCAGAAAACACAGGGAAACTTTTGGAGACCTTGGAGTAGGCAAAGACTTTTTAAAGAAGCCCCCAAAGCACAGGCAAGGAGCATGGGTAGCCACGTCTGGTTCACTCCATCTTTGTCCTGAGAGGTCTGTTTGTCAAGACCGAACTGCGTCTTCTCCACACAAACCTGGTCTGTGTGTTGGTGCATCTGGCAGCAGCAGCTCAGCCATTCCTGCCTTGCAGGAGACGGGACTCAGGAAAGGCACACTGACTGTGGGGAGCCTCTTAAGAGCCCTGTAATGTCCTCCCAAAACTAGCCTCAGGATGAGCCTGCAGAGCCCGCAAGGCCACGCCCTTGCCTGCTCACTCCCTGCTGTACTGGAACCTGGAATGGACCTGCGCTGGAGAAGCTTGGGGGGGGGAGGGGGAGGCTGCAGGGGTAGAGAGGTTCTGGAAGAATGCAGCAGTCCAGAGCACCTCTTCTCTGACCAGCACCCCTTGGCTCCCAGAGAGCCACCTGACTTCCCAAGTAGGGCCCCAACGCAGTAATTCCACTCTTAGGTATTTATGCAAA
>NW_006199446.1:0-1158 GCF_000334495.1 Tupaia belangeri chinensis
AGGCATACTCACACATGCACCTGGTGGGAGTTTTAAGCCTCCAAGTTTGAGATTCCAACTGCAGTTGGCCTCATGGGACAGTGCCATCACCAACACATCACCTACTGGCCCCTGTTTCATTTCTAAAAGTAATCGTTTTGTTTTATTGAGCAATAGTAGAGACTAATAGTGTAATTATGTATTTCATACTTGTTTGATTTGAAATGTCTGACACTGGGCAAGAGACACAAGTAAAGCAGCAAACAGGTCTTCCTTCTTGGGGAATTTTCTGGAATCCAGGAACACAGCTGTGGCTACATACAGATTCAGGAGTCTGAGCAGAAAAGAGAATCATTAGTCATTATCATGTATGTGATACACATCCTTGATGGGATGTCTCTATTTCCCTCCACATAAGAGAAAACTTGGACCTTTAATAGTACCTTGCTGTACCCTTCAAAATCCCATAACATCAATATTACCTAAGCTTCTTCTTCTTCTTTTTCTTAAAAGAGGTTTTTGCCTTAGTGCATAGAGCTTGCCAGAGAGCAAGAGTAGTAGAGAGGCAGACACAGTGAGAGGAAGTAAGACATCACCCCCAGATGGGATGGCTACACTGCAATTCCTTCTCCATTCTCCTCTGAGGGTCTTGTGTATACACACACATGTGTCCAGTATGAGTTTCCAGACACTAGGTCTGGGTCTTGAACCTCAGTCATGTGTGAGTCTGGCAATATAACTCCTACACCAATTGCTGGCCCCCTTTTTGTTTTTTTTAGAAATAAAGTTTTGCTATACAGTGTATGCACTTGCTGGAGAGACAAAAAGAGTGAAAGTGAGACCCTCCCCAGCCAAATGATATATAGCAATTTAATACTTTAAAAACAATAATAATAAGAAAAAAATTTTAAATCACCTCCTAGAGGATACCACATTACTATTCCTTCTTTATTCTCCTCTTGGAGTTTTGAACCTACATGCCCACAAACCTGGCATGAGTTTCAAGTCTATGTCCAGGACTTGATGTGCAATTGGTCATGTGGGAGTCCAGAGCCTAAACCACTATGCTACCTGTTTGCATCCCTTACTTGGATTTCTAATTAAGAACTAGTAACCTTAGCTTTCTTCTTTATATATTATTTTTTAAATAACTTTTTAAAAGAATTATTTATTTAATTT
>NW_006199447.1:0-1121 GCF_000334495.1 Tupaia belangeri chinensis
TTCACACACATGTGCCTGATGTGAGTTTAAGACATGTGGTCTGAGACTTAAACAGAAGACAACCACATGGGAGTCCAGCAATGAACCCATTACACCATCTGCTGCTCCCAGCTATACCTTATGATATTGTCAAACATACTGTCAGACACACATGAAAAAGGAAAAATTCTATTCCACCAAGGAACCAGCAAGTGGTGTGGAATTGAAATCACTAGATCTTGCACAAGAGTGAGTGCAGTACAAGACCCAGTCCTGGCACATTGAAGAAAATACTGGGCTCCTTCTGTGCATGCACAAAATTCTGTGAGGATATTGTAGATGAAGAGACCATGGCATCAAATTTTATCCCAGAGGATGATTTCAAACCCCTTGTGTCCACGTTTCTGTCTCTGGAAACCACATAAGCCATACTGGAGGATAAGAAAGAAACTAAAGACATAAGTTCTACTCAGTCTGCCTTGAGAGTTGACATGGTTTCTCTTATTTAGTTTAAAACAAATCTGCACATGATAGTTCAACTTTTCAATCATCTCTTAGATGCTGAAGTATATAAGATATTCCATATCTGAATCAATTCTTAAGGACTGCCCTCTGGGCTTAAATCATACATGAATAGAGGTTTTCAAAACAATTATTAGCCATTCTTGTTCAATATTTAAAACAGTGTATTAAGCCTTCTAATACATAGAGAGTCAAACATACTTAAATATAAAAAACATGACCTGTGCTTTAGATAGTTAACAAGAACTTACAAACATACTATATAAGAATCAGTTTACAATTTAATAAATAGGAAAGAAGACTTCCTGGGATCCCACATTCTTCATTTACTACCCAGTTCTCTCTTGCCTTTAGCATTACTACTTCTCCAAGGCCATGTCTATACTTACCTCACAGTCACACTTCCCTGGTCATGAACAAAACTGCTTTTTGTCAAGGACACTTCCTCTCATTTTAGTCAACTCCTCAATAGAATAAACAATTGAGTATTCCTGTGTTGGAGCTGAAGACAGCACATTATTCTGCTTCCTATCTAGAAAAAGTCATCACTGCTAAGATTCCTTCAGAGAGAAATCAAAAAGTGATAGACATGTACCTTTCTTCATCTGAATCTGTTCCAT
>NW_006199448.1:0-417 GCF_000334495.1 Tupaia belangeri chinensis
GTGAAAAGGAAGAAGATAATGAAGAGAGAAGATACAGTGACAACTGGAATAAGGTGGTGTGGTGGTGGTAGTGGTGTGGAAAAAATCTTCAGGTTCCTGGAATAAAAGTAGCCTTGGTAAAAGTATCTCCTGCTCCAGTAATTGTTATAGAAACCCCAGAACTGACAGTGACTAGGGTGTGTATAGTCCTCCTGGGGCCCTGTTAATCATAACCAAAAGGGGGCCAGCAGTTAGCATAATGGCTATGTCGCTGGACTCCCATGTAGCCAACCGCGGTTCCCGTCCTGGACCCAGTGGCTTAAACTCATGCTGGGTATGTGTGCGTGAGCGCCCGAGATCCCGAGAGGAGAATGGAGGAGAAGGGATTGTGGCATGGCCATCCCCCCTGGGGGGTGATTTCTCGCTTTCTATCTCTCT
>NW_006199449.1:0-598 GCF_000334495.1 Tupaia belangeri chinensis
GATCAAATGAGGTTTATCCCAGAAATGCAAATTTGGTGAAGCATTTGAAAGTCAATGAAACTCAATCTATTAACATGATAAAGAAAAAATATGACCACCTCAATAGATACATAAAAATCATTTAATAAAAGATCTTCAAATAGAACTACCATATGATCCAGCAATTCCACTCTGGGGTATCTACCCAAAGGACAGGAGAGCACTCAGTCAGAAAAGTGCTTGCACAACTATTTTCATTGCATCATTATTCATGATTGCTAAGACATGGAACCAACCCAAATGTCCACAACTCAGTCAGAAAAGCGCTTACACAACTATATTTATTGCAGCAGTATTCACAATTGCTAAGATGTGGAACCAACCCAAATGTCTACAAACAGATGAATGGATTGAAAAAAGTGTGACACATATACTCCATACACTACTATTGAGCCATAAAAAAAAAAAAAACCAAGGCCCTGGAATTTGGTAGAAAGTGGACGAATATAGAAGCTTGACTGCTGAATGAAGCCAGGCTATGAAAGAGAGACATTGTATGCCTCCGCTTAACAAATACCAACTATCTGAACTCTATGGCAGAGACTGAAAAACTGGAGAA
>NW_006199450.1:0-790 GCF_000334495.1 Tupaia belangeri chinensis
CCTTAAATACTTTACTTGCTGTTTAAGGTTTTAAGACATTCTGACTTTAAGAAATCACTTACACTGATTTTAAAGTTAATTTATAAGAAAAAAGGTATATGTTACATTTGTTCATGTAAATATGGTGTAATTACATCAAAATCACAGTGAAGTGTGAGCTTCCTCTAGTAATATGTGAGATGATTTTATGTTGCTATATTATCAATAAAAGCTTTATTTTTTTTTATGATACAGAGCATATATATGTACATGAGACAGAGAGAAGGAGGGAGGGAGAAAGAGAGGTAAGTTTGACAGGGTCTCATCATGCCTTGATTCCCCTTCCTAAGGCCCTAGTCCCTCAGGATCCTCAGTGCCTGCTATGTTTTCAGCCCAGTCTAGAGATCCAAATCCATGGTCAGCCAATATGGCGCCCAGCCAGCCTTTCCAGGGTTTTCCCATTACTGCGCACTGTAGCTGCTGGACCAATAAGAGCTGTTTTAGTTAAAAGAAACCTGATCATTTAAAATTTTCTTTGGTCTTGCTTTTCAATATTCAACACAAATATTTTGCATTTCAAGCTCTGAATCAAGCCTTTTCACTACTGTACATTTAAGTAGATCTTTTTTCATTAGTACATTTCTAAATAGAGCTTTAGCGTACATACACAGACGTCATATACTTTCTTTCTAAGAGAGATTTTTGCCATAGGGCATGTGTGCTCACTGGAGAGACAGAGACGAAGAGAGAGAAGGAAATAACTCTCCCCCCCCGGAGGACGGCCACATCACAATCTCTTCTCCTTCGTTCT
>NW_006199451.1:0-1436 GCF_000334495.1 Tupaia belangeri chinensis
AGCAGGATTAGAAAGTTCCTGAGCAAACTAAAACCTCAGAAGCTTCTTTTGCCTCTCTCATTGACTACACTGTCTTTGTCCTATTCACACATGAGACCTCACCCCAGTCAGACCCTAGAAGATTAGTCCCATGTTCAGCCACATTCTGTACTATCCCACTTAGTTACCCAAGCCCCAAGGCTGTTCTCTGCTCTGAGGAAACTATAAAGTAGAAAGCATTACCAAGTCTCTTAGTGCACAGTGGGTCATCAGTAGAAAATGAAGTCCAACAGTCACTTCTCTGAACCTGTACAGTTCTTCAGGTAACTTCAGTTAATGCATCCCTATCTTGATTTATTTTGTTTTTATATTTGAATACCCACTGGACAATTTATTTTAAAATAGAGGTTTATTTAGCTAACATTTATAGAGGCTAAGACATCCAATGCTAACATGCCATCAACAGATGAGGGTCTTCCTGCTGTCATGACATCCCAGGGCAAAACAGCAAGCATGCGTCAGCTCAACTTCTCTCCTTCCTACAAAGTCACCAGTCTCATTATGAGGGCCTCACCCAGGTAACTGTGTCTAATCCTAATGATGTCCCAGATGTCTGCCTCAAAAAAATGTAAATATATGAATTGGGGGTTCACTTTCCACAACTGAAACCTAGGACACACATTCAAACTACAGCAATCTTACTTCAGAAGAGGTATCTGAGATCTCTTCTCCTATGACCCAGGTTGCACTGTGGGGTAGGGAGCTCATCCTAGGGTCTAGTTCCCAGAGTGGTGGATGCCGGTCTAAGCTTTGTTATCTCCTAGAGACCTGCTCCAGCCTGGGTGGGCTGAGCCAATGGAGGCCATGCAGGTGAGAAGAAATCAGACAGAGACCTCTATGCTCTTCAACATGTTCTCTGCCGACTACAGTCAGAGCAAGGTCAAGACTGCAGCCTCTATGGCTAGGAAACATACATATTTATTGAGGGATGTTTACAGGGGTAGGAGGGGTGAGGGGGACATAAAAGATTTCACTCTAAAAAATAGGGTATTCAAAACATGGGAACAATAATCACAAATCATGATGTATTGTTCTTGTTTGATCAAGTGTAAGCAGTCACAGTCCTCAGGGTGGGGGAATCCATATGTCCGGTCCATTTTCTTCTTAGCTCTTGATTACCAGATAGGGTCTTTTGAATGAGGGGGTTTTCAGCAAGTTCGATAACTTCAGTCCCACGTCGGGGTGACAGCGGATTGTGGTTACAAAGGCCTAGATAGAAATCTTATTTGACTAAGTAAAGACATGGTTAATATATACTAAAGTGGAATATCTATATTGTTTCTGGGTCTATATTGTTTCTGGGGTAATTTACAGCTAAGAGGGTGAACCTATTGCCCACATGGGAAAACAATGTGGTCTTGTGAAGAGTTTAATGACTGACCTAAAAGTAATTGTGT
>NW_006199453.1:0-278 GCF_000334495.1 Tupaia belangeri chinensis
ATTTTCTATATTCATTCACTTTCTATCAAATTCTGGGGCCTTCTTGTTTTCTATGGCTGAATAATATTCCATGGAGTATATATGCCACACTTTTTCAATCCATTCATCTGTTTGTGGACAGATTCACTTGACATAGCATTAATTGTGAATAATGTTGCAATAGATATAGCTGTGGAAACACTTTTCTGACTCAGCTTTCTTCTGCCCTTCAGGTAGATACTCAGGAATGGAATGGCAGGATCATATGTTAGTTCTATTTGAAGGTCTTTGAGGAACCC
>NW_006199453.1:710-1627 GCF_000334495.1 Tupaia belangeri chinensis
CCATTATCCTCTCAGGATTTTTGTTTCTCATGCACACACACCTGGTATGAGTTTTAAGCTGCCAGGTCTAGGACCTGAACCACAGTCGACTATGTGGGAGTCCAACGATGTAACCATTATGCCATCTGCTGATCCCCTATATTACTAACTCTTAATTTATTACACTTTTCCTATAGGGATTCCTTGATGCATTCAAGTAGGCAAAGGTGTCCATTACTATATAAATCTGAGTCTTGAGGACCCTAACTTTGTTGATAGTTTTCAGCAGATTCACTTGATATAGCATTAATTACCTCTGCTCTTATTTTTTTCTCTGACTTCTTTTTTATTTTAATATTCTTGGTTTTAACTTGTGTTTCATGAGCTTTATGTGCTTTATTTCTTGCTTCTGATTGATTCCACAATAACCCTTTTCATGACCTATGCTCCTTTAAATAATTTAGTATGTTCCCTGCCTCCCAAACCTTTTTGTATGAGATATTTTATTTTAACCACAGAGAATAAAAGTGAAAGTTGGTATGGATCTCAGGATCTTCATTAGTACAATAGATTTTCCCACCCTCTTGTAACTTCCTATAAGTTATAGTCATTCCTCAGTTATTTTATTCAATTTATTTATTTATTTTTAAAATTTTGTTAAAATACATGTATGATTTGGCATATATAAAAACAAGATACAGGGCCCACCAGGTGGTGCCCTGGTTAAGGTGCAGGATCCCACATGGCCAACTCCACAGCGCTTATCCCAGACCTCCGGGCTTGAAAAACACGGCAGGCGTGTGTGTGCATGCCCAAACTCCCAGGAGGAAAATAGAGAAGGGACTGCAGCACTTGACCATCCTCTGGAGGGGTTTCTTACTTTCCCTCTCTCTGCCTCAGTTTCTCACCCTCCAGTGAGTGCATGTGCCCTATGGCAA
>NW_006199454.1:0-200 GCF_000334495.1 Tupaia belangeri chinensis
CTCACCTCTCCTCTGCAGGATCCCGCGGTACGCCACCTCGTAGTTGTGTCTGCACACTCTGTCCACCGACGCCCGGGCCCCCTCCAGGACTTCCTTCTGGCTGTTCCAGTACTCGGCGCTAGGCCGCCCCTGCGGCGTCACCGCCCGGTACACCCCCACGTCGCTGTCGAAGCGCACGTACTCCTCTCGGTTCTAGGTGG
>NW_006199455.1:0-1072 GCF_000334495.1 Tupaia belangeri chinensis
CCAACTCCAATTCCTTAGAATATTCTGCCTGATCATATTTCTTTATACCTGAGGCCACACTGTAGCTATTTGGACTCTGGAGCCTAGAGACAGTCACAGGCCATTACATGACCCATGGATTTATCTGACCCCAAGGCCAGGTCTCACTTACAAAAATCGTGACACTGAGACTTGAGTGAGCTTCCTGAGTTGGCAATACATTGCATGTGGTGTCACTCATGGTTGGTGGAAAATTTTTAAAAGTTATCTATGCAGCTCCCTGGGAGGGAACACCTAGCAACTTGCCCTGGTTTCTCTTGGACGTCAGTCTAAGCATCTTTTCCTTTGCTGATCTTCACATGTATCCTTTCACTGTAATAACTTATGATCACTCCATGACCTTTCTGAGTTCTATAGTAACCCAATTAAAAAATGGGCAAATTACTTTAATGAATGGCCAAAAGGCATATAAAAAATTTAAATTCTCATGTCATTAGGAAATTGCAACTTAAAACCAAAATGAGTGGGGCTAAGTGGTTAAGGCTCTGGAATTTCAAGAGCTGACCACAGTTTCCCAGACTCAGTGGTTTCAAAGTCACAAAGGGCATGTGCATGTGTATGCATGCCCAAAGTCTCAAAAGGACAGTGGAGGGGTTGGGATTATGGTGTGGTCATCACCTCAGGGAGTGATTTCTTTCTTTTTATATCTCTATCTCTCTGTCTCTCTGGTGGGTGCACATACAGAAAATAAATCTCTATAAAAAAATGAAACACAATGTGATGGGGCAAACAGGTGGTATGGTCGTTAGGGCACTGCACTTCCACATGGCCAACTGTGGTTCAAAAACAAATAATGGTATTTTACTTTCTCACTTAATCTGTCTCTCTCTCTCTGTTAAGTACATGTGCCCTATGATAAGTTAAAATAATAATAATAAATAAAATTAAATAAATAACTATTTTCAAAAAACAACACGAGATACCATTTACTTCAGTTAGAATAACTAGAATCAAGAAAAAGATTCCTCATGGCTCCTGTGAACTAGATATTTCAGGGAACACGGGAAATGAATATTTTCTACTGATAATTCAG
>NW_006199456.1:0-344 GCF_000334495.1 Tupaia belangeri chinensis
AAAAAAAAAAAAAAAAAGAAACACATAGCTGAGTCTGCTCGGTTTTGTAAAGTGAAGGGATTTCCCCAGTATTTATTTATTTACATATAACCATGTACATATAATCCAAGGAAAAAAAAACAGCATTCACTAGGTTTTTGTTTTTGTTTTTCAGAGATTTTTGCCTTAGGACACATATGCTCACTGGGGAAATAGATAAAGACAGAGAAAATGAGAAAGAAAGTGTGAAATCATCCTTTGGGGGATGGCCACACCACAATCTCTTCTCCTCCATTGTTTTTTGGGATATTGGGCATACATTTACAAGTTTTGGGTGTGACTTTGAAACCACCAGGTCTGGGACT
>NW_006199457.1:0-814 GCF_000334495.1 Tupaia belangeri chinensis
CTATAGCAAAAACCTCTCAAAAAAAAAATGCGTAAAGAAATTCTTCCCTAAAATTGCGTATCACATTATCATGGCCTTCCTAGACACCAATGACCGCCTCCACCTCGACACACTTCTATCCTTTTCTTGTTTGGTTTTCTGGTACTAACGAATAGTCAGACAGTTTTTTAATATGTTCGTTTCATTGTATATTAACTTCTTGAGGGTAAGAAATGTGTTGCATCCCCAGTACCTAAAAGAGGTGCCGGTACCATTAGGAGATCAGTAAATTCAATATTTGCAAAATAAAAAGCAATTTTCTGCTGCAGCATTGCTAGGATTTCTGTGCTATGCATACTCAGCTCTGCCTACTCAGCCCTAGAAATGAATGCCAGGGATCATAACGGAAGGACTAAGCTTTAACAAAACTGGAGAAATATATGCATTTTAATTTTAACAGAGTATCTGAGAATTTGTATTTTTTTGCTTGATGCCAGAGATTGATATTGTTAGTACAGGAAGGATTAGGGAACCAGCAGTTAACGTAATGGCTATGTCGCTGGACTCCCACGTAGTCGCCCAGACCTGGTGGCTTAAAACTCACGCCGGGCACGTGTGCGTGCATGCCCAAGATCCCAAGAGGAGAATGGAGAAGGGATTGCAGCGTGACCATCCCCCCTGGGGGGTGATTTCTCGCTTTCTATCTCTCTGTCTCTCTCTGTCTGTCTGGCGAGTGCATGTGCCCTGTAGCAAAAAACCTCTCAAAAATACAGGAAGGAATACAGGAAAATCTATTCATACTTCATGTTATTAAAATTGTTGGGGGACCAGCAGT
>NW_006199458.1:0-382 GCF_000334495.1 Tupaia belangeri chinensis
GTATCCTTTTATGTTCTTTTTTTTTTAATTTAAATTTATATATTTCCATTCATTCACTGTATATCATGACAACATACAAAATGAGATTTTCCATCCAGAGTACACTGTATGTTGGCACAGTCAAGCACATCAGCATACATGTTATTGTCAACAAATAATTTTCCATTTCTTGTTTTCTATATGTTTTGCTTTTGTTTCCCTCATCCTTGATTCCCTAACTCTTAACTTCTGCCATCTCCCACTCTCCTCCCACACTGTCTCTGGTATCTATGTTTGCTTTCTATACTGTTTTGTTTTTGCCCACATTTTATTGAGTCATGAAATATCTTAATTAATCTAAATGTTTCCATGGCAAGCACAGCTTATATATACATTTCTATGA
>NW_006199459.1:0-741 GCF_000334495.1 Tupaia belangeri chinensis
TGTGTTTTGGATCATTTAGCCCCCATCTTTTTGTTTAAAATTTTTAAAAAACTGTATTTTTTTTTTTGAGAGAGACCAAGTGTGTTTTCCAAAAGTTCATGGAAATGTCTTATTTGGAAATAAAAAAAAGCATTGATCTTTAAAAATTTTGCACCAGAATAAACTTGTACTTTAAGTCCATATTTTTGCTAACTTTCTGAAGTGTCCTTGCTCTTAAAGGGAAATTCCTCTCTTGGGCCAACAAGTGGCATGGAGGTTAAGGTGCTGGATTCTACATGGCTGACTATGCAGTTCAAATCCTGGACCTGGCAACTTGAAAGTCATGCTAGGTGCATATGTGTGCATACCGAAAAATCCTGTGAAAATGGAAGTGAAGGGACTACAGTGTGGCTATCCTCCTCACCCAGGGAGTAATTTCCCTCCCTCTCTCTCTCTCTCTGTCTCTCTCTCATCCCAGAAAGGGCATATTTCCTATAGCAAAACTAAAAATAAATCAATAAATAAGGAGGGAAAATTCCCCTCATTCCTGTAATAAGGACCCCACCAGCAATTTTATGGAAGTCATTTTAGTTATTTTTAAAGCTCCCTTCTTAGTTATTTGCCTCTTATTTCTCTATCCTAAATCAACTTAAAGCTAATATTACTAAAAAACTTAATATTACTAAAAAACACGTTTTCTACTCTTTTTACAAGGCCTTTCGTAAATTATGAATATTTTATGTCCTTTTTCCAGAAGTGTAT
>NW_006199460.1:0-333 GCF_000334495.1 Tupaia belangeri chinensis
TTGGCTGAGAGAGCTGTGGAGAGAACAACTCAGGAGTATTTTTATCATGGGATAAAATCTGAGCAGGAAGAAGAGCCCGAGCACGTGAGTAATACAATATTTTATTAACAGAAAAAATAGATCTGAGGCAAAGGGAAGGAAGGCCCTGTATCTGTGGGGAAAGCAAGTGGTGACTCTACCAATGCCCCGAGGAATGCTGGGATCTCTGACTCTACAATATCCTTGATTTCACTGATACGAGGAAGCCAACTCTGCCATTGGAACACCACTCTGATTTCTCACTCTGACCATTTTTCAATGCCCATATAACATTTGTTCAGTAATTCATCCAGA
>NW_006199461.1:0-805 GCF_000334495.1 Tupaia belangeri chinensis
TTCATTACATATGTTGTAAAAATGTTCAGTGACTGAATGTAAATAAAGAAATAAGAAAAGAAATATCACAGGCCTAAAAATAACTATCATGAAATGCTGCTAATGATAAAAAGATAAAATGTTGGAAAAACAAAATAGTGGGAAGGAACAGATATTGGGCAAGCAGAGGCTTGCATGTAAGACAAGTCTTAAATTCTATCTGAATATCAGAAATCCTATCAGCTCTCTCCTGCTCAAAGTGTCCTGCAGAAATGACGAGTTTCAAATAATCCAAAATAAATTGCTAAGTATAGAGACATCCATGGAAGCAAACCGCAAATTGCCTAGCCTTCTGAGACCACAGGCATGTTGATAGAACAAAGATTTTACAGGACTCTTCACTGTGGCAATCTATAAAGAATGCACTGAACATAGGCTGTCTGCTGGCAAACTTCTCATTAAACATTTAACTATAGTAACTCAGTTGTGTCAGATGCCTGCTGCAGAGTTACAAAAAAAAAAAAAAAGATTTAAGGCAATTTAGCATTGTTTTCTAGAGAAGTTAGGAATCAGGGTCAAAAGGATATTATTCCTCTCTGATAAATTATCCTTCTTGATGATTTTTTTTTCTTGGCTATAGGGTACATGCACTCACCAGAAAGACAGAAAGCAAGAAATCACCCTGCAGGGGAATGGCCATGCTACAATCCCTTCTCCTTCATTCTTCTCTCAGGATTCTGGCAAACACACAGGCCTGGTGTGAGTTTATACTGCTATGTCCAGGACTTGAATGACAGTCAATCATTTGGGAGTCCAGTGATGTAAG
>NW_006199462.1:0-2093 GCF_000334495.1 Tupaia belangeri chinensis
TGGCATATAATCATTCATAGTATCCTCTAATTTTTTTTTTATTTCTACTATGTCTGTTATTAAATTGTCTGCTTCATTGCAGAATTGATTTATCTGGTTCCACTCTCTCTTCTTATTAATAAGTCTCACTAGTGGTGTATTGATTTTGTTTATCTTTTCAAAGAACCAGCTTTTACTTTCATTTATTTTCTCTCTAGTTCCTGTATTTTCTATTTCATTTATTTCTCCTTGGATCTTTATTATTTCCTTTCTCCTGGAGTGTTGTGGATATTTTTTTTTCTGTTGATTTTCCCGTTCTCTGAGGCATGATGTTTGGTGATCCATTTGCCTTTTTTCTTTCTTCTTATGTTCACTAATTTTTATGAACTTCCCTCTTATGAATGCATTAGCAGTGTCCCCAAAATTATAAAACTGTCTTCAATGGCATTGGCTTCCATGAATTGTTCAATTTCTGTCTTTATTTCATCAGTAGTTGTGGAGTCATTCAGTAGTAGGTTATTTAGTTTCCACGTATTTGAGTATTTTTGCGGATTTCTCTTGAAATTAAAATCAAGTTATTTCCATCAGGGTTGAAGAAGATTCTGGATATAGTTGCTATGCCTTTGAATCTGTAGAGGCTTTCCTTGTGCCCTATCATGTGGTTGATCTTCAAAAAGGTTCCATGTGGAGGTGAGAAAAAGTGTATCTCATGGATGTTGGGTGGAAAGTTCTGTAGATACCTGTTAAGTCCATTTTATTTATGGTATCATTTACATCCTTTATTTCTTTAACTATTTTTTGTCTAGGTGATCTGTCCAGAAGGGATAGTGGGTTGTTGATGTCTCCAACAATTAGTGTGTTGAAATCTATCTCTCCTATTAGATGTAACAGTCTTTCCTTCACATATTTGGGTGTTTCTCTATTAGGTGCATAGATATTTATAAGCGTTATATCTTCTTGATCTATTGACCCTTTTACTACAATATAGTGCCCTTCTTTGTGTCTTCGAACAGTTTTTTTTTTAAAGCCTATCTTTTCAGAAATTATAATCATGACTCCAGGTCTTGTTTGGTTGCCATTTGTATGGAAAACCTTTTTCCAAGCCTTCACTTTCAGTCTATGTATATCTTTATCCATGAGGTGGGTTTCCTATAGGAGACAGAAGAGGGTTTGTATTTTTTTTATTCATTCAGTTAGTCTGTGTAATTTGATGGAAGAATTTAATGAATTAACATTCAATGTTATTATTGATATTTCCAGACTTGTCCTCACGTTTAAGTTGGCCATTGTCTTGTTTGACTTTTATTCCTTCATTTCTGGCTGTTCATTCTTTAATTTTCCTGGGACAGTATTGTTTTCAGTTTCTTGAAGAGCTGGTTTGGTGTTAACAAATTTTTTCTGATTTTGTTTGTCTGAAAAGATATTAATCGTTTTTTCCTATATGAAGGATAATCTTGCAGGATAGGATAATCTTGGTTGAAATTGTTTCTCTCTTAGCACTTTCAATACATCTTCCCATTCTTTCCCTGCTTGCACTGTTTTCATTGAGAGCTCCTGTGTTAGACTTGTGGAATGACCTTTGTGAGTTACTTGTCATTTCTCTCTTGCCAGTTTTAGTATCTTATCTTTATCTGTGATCTTGGCTAGTCTGGCTAAGTTGTGCCTTGGGGAAGGTCTTCTTGAGTTGATTCTCTGTGGGGTCCTTTGTATTTTTGGGGGTCTGGATATGTGAGTGCCTCTCTAGGTTTGGAAAGGTTTCTTCCAGGATTTCGTGAAATCGATTATCAATGCTCTTATGAGTCTCTTCACCTTCTGGGATACTGATGATCCAGATGTTTGGGCATTTAATGGTATCTAGTATTACTCATATGTTATTCTCACTTTTTTAGTTATTTTCTAAGTCTTTTTGATGAATTTTTCTAGGTCAGAGGTTCTGTCTTCTACATCTGAGATTTGATCTTCTGCACAATCTAATCTGCTTTTGATATTTTCAAGGGAAGTTTTGATTTCCTGCATTACAGTCTTCATCGCTAACAATTCTGTTTCATTTTTTTAAAATGATATGTGTCTCTTCTTTCAGTACTTCATAATCTCCTGTAGTTCATTGTCTCTTT
>NW_006199463.1:0-265 GCF_000334495.1 Tupaia belangeri chinensis
CGCTGCAGAAACAAAGTGCCGCCATCACACATGAACAGACCGAGGGGTTCCAACAGACCGTCGCGGTGGCACAGGATCTGCGGGACAAGATCGCCAACTTCGACGATCAGTTCCGGCCCATCCGAAACTATTTCTACTGGGAGCCACACTGCTTCGACATCCCCTTCTGCGCGGCATTGCGATCCGTCTTCGATGCCCTCGACGGTATCGATGAGCTGGTCGACGCACTGCAATCGGTCACCGGCAGGCTTACCCAGCGCGACGC
>NW_006199464.1:0-1227 GCF_000334495.1 Tupaia belangeri chinensis
GACAAGCACTGTGTTAAATGATTTGAATATACTATTCTGTTTAAATCTATTGCCATTATATGAGGTTGGACTACATTACCTGACTGTATAGAGGGGAAAGTACATACAACAAAACTTTGCTGATAAATTTAGGAATTAATGAAACCCTGATGTTTCTCTAGGAACTAGGTAAAGAATTTACATTTAAGCTTTTTTGAGCAAAGGTATTGGGCAGAGTACAAAACTTTCCTGTTTCTTTAGTAAGATTTTTGACACACAGTAGAATAATTATGAAACCACCTTTTTAACTGACTTGCTGGGGGTGGCACACTTAAGAGTTGTATCAACTGTGCTGTTGCTTCAGCATGCCTGAGTTGCCTGAAGGACTCTAAAAGACTCTTAGGAAAGGCAAAATTCAGAAAAATTATGTTAGGTAAGTTTCAGTTGTTGTCTTCTCTGAGAGAGAGCCTATGCTCAGACAATTTCAGTTAGAGGGAAGGACCCATAAAGGATGCAGAGAAAGTACAATTTACATATTTATTTATATTTGTTTATTTATGTTAAAATAGGAGTGATTAGTCAGGTTTAGGCTGATTTTAATTTAATTTAGTTATTTTCTTTTTCTTTTGCCTGGAAGAGCATGAGCTACAAGACTTAATGTAACCCTTTCTCCGTTCTTCCCTCTCGTATTGGATTACTCATAATCTTGTACTACATCTTGCCTGGTTGGCTCTAGTTCTTGGCAAGTATTCTCTTTTTCCTGACTCAAAATTAGACTGGGAAATTGCAACAGGTAAGGGCTGTGATCTGATCTAGATGCTTTTAATGACAATTTAAATAACTGTAAATCAAAATTTTGTTATTCAAGTGGCAAATAGGTGTTTTGGCTCCCAGGTGCTAATTTGAACTTTTGCTAATGAAATGAAACTCAACTAAACCTGAAACCAGTAGGTTAAAGTTAAAACAACCCCTACCTTCACTACCTCCCACCCTGGGAGTTCAACAGTCAGGATGCAGAGCTCTGCGATTTCTGAGTGACAAATGATGTGGCCCATTCCTGTCCCAGCCCATGTACCATGGAGGGAACAAGCAGTTTGGGAGACAAACTCTCATTTGCATATTTTTAATCCATCTTCTCAATTTTCCTCACCAACAATATATACTAATCTTTAGAAAGCTATAAAAAGCGGAAACATTGTAACTTACCAGAAGACAGTAGTTAGTTGGGGACGCTGATATAGAAAGAGA
>NW_006199465.1:0-2854 GCF_000334495.1 Tupaia belangeri chinensis
ATTATGCTAACTGCTGGTTCCCCCCTTTTAGTTTTTTATAGTTTTCTACATAAAGGTCTTTGATTTCTTTGGTTAGGTTTATTCCTAGGTATCTTATGCTTTTTATGGTTATCATAAATGGGCTTTTCTTTTTTTTAATTGTACAATACCTCAGTTTGTTCACTGTTAGTGTATAGAATTGCTTTAGACTATTGTATGTTGATTTTATATCCTGCCTTTTTACTGTATTTATTTATCATTTCCAGGAATAATTTTTTTTTGCGAATTCTTTTTTTTTTAATGTATGTGATCATATCATCTACGAAAAAAAATCATTTTACTTCTTATTCTATTTGAATCCATTTACATTATTCTCTTGTGTGATTGCATTGGCTAGGACTTCCAGCACTGTATTGAAAAAGTGAGGAGAAACTGGGCAGCCTTGTCTTGTTTCAGCGTTTAGTGGAAAAGTTTTCATCTTTTGCTCATTCAGTGTGAAAACTCATATATGGATTTTTTATATGTGATTTTTATTGTGTTGAGAAATGCTTGTTATATTCTGATTTTGCTGAGAGTCTTTATTGTGAAGGGATGTCGTATTTTATCAGATGATTTTTGTGTACCAGTTGATATGATCATATAGTTTTTATCTTTTCTTCTGTTAATATGATGTACTACATGTATTGTTTTGTGTATGTTGAACCACCTTTGCATCTGTGGAATAATGCCTACCTGTATTTTGTGTATAATCTCTTAACATGTAATTAAATACAGTTATCCAGTAACAAGAATTTTTGCAACTGTTTTGAACAGAGATATTCTCGTTTTTTTTTTTTTTTTTTTTTTTTTTTTTTTTTTTTTTTTTTTTTTTTGTAGTTTGTTGTTGTTGTTGTTGTTATGTACTTGTTTATTTTGGGGATGAGGGTGATGGCAGCTTCATTGAATGAGTTTGGAATAGTTCATTCCTTTTAACTCTTCAGAAATAGTACATTGAGAGTTAGCTGCTCTTTAAAATTTCTGTAGAATTCAGAAAAGCCATCAAGAACTATGGTTTTGGCTGTTGGAAGATTATTTATTACTGATTCAATCACATTGCTCTTACTGGTCTCTTCACACTTTCTGTGTCTTCCTGATTCAGTCTTTGTAAAGTATATGTGTCCAGATATCTTGTAACATTTTTATTTATTTATTTGTTTGCTTTATTTTTAAGTTTTCTTCATCTTATCCAGGTGTTCTTGTTTATAGGTATATAGTTGCATATAGTATTCTTTCATAATCATTTTTATTGAGTTGTTGGAAAAGTCATGACATAGTTTTTCATGTTTTTATATGCAAAAATGTGTGATGACTTTTACAACAACCCAGAATTTCAGTTATGTTTACTATTGCCTGTTTCATTACTAATTTGATTTACCTAGTTTATTTTTTTTTTGTTTTCTGTTCTTTTTAATCTAGCTAATGGATATCAATTTTGTTTATCTTCCTGGCAAACCAGTTTTTAGTTTCATTTATTTTCTGCATAGTTTGTTTATTTTCTCTTTCATTTATTTCTGCTTGAATCTTTATTATTTCTTTTTTCCTGTTTTTTGTTTTTGTTTTTCTAGTTGTCTGATGTGTGTCATTCAGTTGGCTATTTGTCCCCTTTCAGCTTTTTTCTTGTGAGCACTAATTTCTATGAACTTACCTTTTATGACTGCTTTCACCATGTTCCATAGGTTATAAAAAATTGTATGTTCATTATCACTAGTGTCAATAAATTTTCTTTAATTTTAGTCTTAATTTCTTCAGTGATTGTGAAGTCATTCAGTAGATGGTTGTTTAGTTTTCATGGGTTTGTGTATTTTTGATGGTTTTCTCTGAAGTTAAACTCAAGTTTGTTTCCATTCAGAGAAGATGCTGGATATAGTTTCTGTACTTTTTCATTTGTAAAGGATTGTTTTGTGCTCTATCATGTGGTCCATCTTCCAAAATATTTAACACAGAGGTCAGAAAAATGTATATTTTGTGGTGGTTGGTTGGAAAGTATTATAGATGTCTGTCAGATCAATATAATTTATGGTATTGTTTAGATCTTGTATCTCTTTGCTTATATTTTGTCTAGATGATCTGTCCAATGAAGATGAAGGATGTTAAGATCCCCATTGATTAGCAATTAGCACATTGCTGTCTGTCTCTCCCTTTAGATCTAGCAGGTTTTCTTTTATGTATTTGAGTGCTCCAGAGTTGAGTGGTGCATAGATATTTATAAGTGCTATTGTTTCTTGAAGAGTTAATTTTTTGAAGGGTTTACTTATTTATTTATTTAATTTTATATACAAATAGCCAGCATGATTTCTTTCACTGGGTGGATATCTTGGACAATTCATTCAAGGAAGATCATTCAGTCCAACTTGATAAAGCTGATATCCTTGAAGCATACTGATGGAAACATTGACAGCACACATTGAGGCCATATTTCCAGATCAGACCATGCCTGTTTGAGCACATGAAGCAAGAGTGAGAGCCCTGGCCAGATTTGCACGGGTGGCTTCAGTAGAGCTGACCCATCCTGCTTTCAGTGGGAAAACAAAGCAAAAGGGTTTAATCTTTTTAATACTACATAGTGCATTTTTTTAAAGAAAAAGTAATTATATATTAAATTTTATTTATTATTATTTTCTATTTTGCTATAGGGGGCCTGCACTTACTATAGAGAGAGACAGAGAAGTGAGAAAGAAAGTCACAGGGTCTGGGACTCAAACTGTGGTCAGCCTGTAGGCATATAGTACTTTAACCACCATTGTCACCTGTTGGCCTTGTAGTGTCTTTCTTTAACTCTTCTTATGGTTTTCTGTCATAGTCTACTTTGATATCAGTATCATGACTCCAGTCTTTT
>NW_006199466.1:0-1369 GCF_000334495.1 Tupaia belangeri chinensis
GTATCTAGTACTTCTCGTACATTATTCTCAATTTTTTGAACCATTTTCTCAGTCTTCGTGGTGGATTTTTCTAGGCCAGCGATGTTCTCTTCTACATCTGAGACTCTATTTTCTGTATGATATAGTCTGTTTTTAATACTTTCAAGGGAGATTTTGTCTTCTTGTATTATAGCCTTCATCTCTAACAGTTCCATCTGATTCTTTTGTAAAGTGTGAAATTCCTCTTTTAGATCTTGCATGAATTTCCTCACCTCCTGGAACTCTTCAATTCCTTTCTCCTTCCTCTTCAGCATTTCCTTATCTCTCTTCTCTTCCATTTCTGTTAGCTTTGCCATTATGAATGTTCTGAATTTTTTATCAGACATTTCCATGATTTCCATTGAACTGTGTGTGGATGATGAGGAGTTATCCTTTTCCCTTGTAGGAGAGGTATTTTCCTGCTTCCTCATATTTCTTGTGGTCCTGCAGTGATTTCTAGTCATCTCGTGGATGGTAGGATTCTTCCTAAACTTGGAAGTTCAATCATGCGAGTTTTGTATGCTGGAGGCCGAATTATCAGTGGGACATCTTCATTTCTCCGTTTTTTTCCCCCAAAATGGCTAGACCACAGGAGCCATGGAGCTGTCTCTTGAAGAAGGCCTGTTCTGTTCCCTTCCACCTCTCCTGGGTTCTGCCACACGGTTTTCATTTTTACTTTCTAAAATTTTAATCTTATGGGTTTTGCCCTCTTTTTTCTTCTTCTTTTTCGGTTTATTTTTTCTTATTCTTTCCTCTTTTAAATTATTTTTCTTTTTTCTTTATCTTTATTCATTGTCTAATCAGCCTCTACACACTTAGTGTCTAGACAGGTCCAAGTGAACAGTTTCCAATCATCTGTATATGATTAGGATAAGAATATTCCTCTCTTCACCTTGAATCTGATACACAGAGAGTCAAAATGGAACAGTAAGAAGATTGCAGATCACCTCCTTCTGCTTGCCTCTGAATGCTCAGATTGAACTTCAAGAATTTGGAAGAAACGCACCATCCAACAGATGACTAGAAATCACTGCAGGATCATAAGGAATTTTAAAAAGCAAGACAATACCTCTCCTCCAAGAAAAAATAACATCTCTTCATCCTCAGACAGTACAATAAAATTCACGGAAATGTCTGCTAAGGATTTTAGAATGTTCATATGACAAAGCTAACAGAGATGGAAGAGAAGACAAACAATGAATGGCATAAGAGGCAGGAGAAATGAGCAGATGAATTCCAAGAGGTGAGGAAACTCTTTCAAGATCTAAAAGAGGAAAAATGCATTTTAAAAAAGAATCAAATAGAACAGTTAAAAACTAAAATACAGAAAGTCAAAATATCCCTTAAAAGT
>NW_006199467.1:0-918 GCF_000334495.1 Tupaia belangeri chinensis
GACTATACCATGCTGTCTAATTATCACAGCTCTGTAATGGAGTTGGATGTCACCAAGTGAGCTGCCTCCTACTTTATTCCCCTTGTCCCATATTGCTTTGGTGAACCAGGGTCTTTTATGCTTTCTGAAAAATTTTGAGATGCTATTTTTTCTATATCTGTGAGAAATATCTCCAGTAGTTTGATTGAAATTGCATGGAATTTGTAGATTCCTCGCAATAGGATTGACATCTTGATTAAATTCTCTTGTAATTTAGGAACATGGGAATCATTCCATTCTGTGTATTATTTTTATTTTGTTTTCCTAGTATTTCACAGTTATCCCTGCAGAGAATTTTTGATGTCTTTGGTAAGGTTTCGTCCTATAAATCTTACTGGTATTGTGACTACTGTAATTGCGATTTTTTTTCTTCAATTCTTTCCCAATTTGACCACTGTTACTGTATGAAAGTGCTACTAGTTTTTGTATGTTGATTTTGTTTACTGCCACTTGACTCTATTCATTTACTGTTTACACTAGTTTCTTGTTTTGTTTTGGGATTTTTCTATGTATAGAATCATATCATCTGCATATACAGATCCTTTCACTTCTTTATTTCCTATTGGGAGGCCTTTTATTTAACATTCTTCTCTGACTAAATTGGCTCAAATGTCCAGTACAGGGGTCAAAAATGACTATAAAAAGTGGGCTGCCATGCCTGTTCTAGTTTTCAGTGGGACAGCTTTCATCCTTTCCCCTTTCAGGATGATGTTAGTATTGGCTTTTCATCAATGGTTTTTATCATGTTAAGGGATGTTTCTTTATTAAGATTGTGCTGGAAGTCTTAATCTCAGATTGAGGTTGTTTTGTTTCAAATGCTAGCTCTGTATCAATTTATGGGATCATATGGTTATTGTAATGTATTACATTTATCACTGT
>NW_006199468.1:0-7899 GCF_000334495.1 Tupaia belangeri chinensis
GGGTTCGATTCCCGGCCCATGCAACTGTCTATCTCCATTTTGGTCCTGCAGCCCCCTAACGCCCACCGCATAGCTCTGACCTGCCTACTTATGCTCCACACACGCGGTGTCCATCCTGACCCCTCCCTTCCTAGGAGCTGCCCTCTGTCCAGCTTTCCCACCACCACTGTCTCTGTCCTCCAGTTACTCTTGGTGCCCACTCCCATCCTCCTTCATCCCATTACCCTCAGGACGTTGACATCTGTCACATGAGTGCATATGTGCCACCAGCCATGCACCGAACATGCCCACCTGCTTCTTTCACCCCTTCCCAATCCACTGCTTTTGCTCCGGAGCTCGCTGTCCCCACATTCCAAAAACTAGACCCACGGCCTTACCCATCTGCTTAGGCTCTGGTCACCTCAACCAGCTCCACACGTCTCTCACACACACTGCACCTCAGACCCCCACGCTGCCCTGACCGGGGCTTATTGCTGTCATGGCACCCCACCGGCCTTGCCTGGACCCGCTCTCTCTCACACTGGGGTCTCTCCTAGATGGCTTCCCAGGGCACCCACACTTGGTCAGTGAGGTGACTCTCATCCCCTTATGGGCACAGCGTCCTGGGGGCTGTTCTCCCTGGCGCTGTTGGGGGCTGGTGGTACCCTCGGAGCGCATGAGGTTTCATATGGCTCTGACCCAAACTGGGTCCCACCTGCTGTTGCGCACCCTCCCAGCCAGTCGGCTCCCAGGCCTCCCCACCCTGATAGCCGACCCTCCTGCACACAAACGCACACACTGAAGTTTTTCTCTTTGCACCCCTTCCAGCTTTGGGGGGCAGCCCTCTGTCTCCTTCTTGGCTCTCTCCAGGGGGATCCTCAGATACAGGGCAGCTCCAGCCCACCAGACTGGAGCCCCCTCTCACAATCTGGCCCTCCACACAAAACATCCCTCAAGTCCCCTCACGTAGGGTCTGCCGACTCCTGACTCCACTTCCTCTCAAACCCCTCTGCCTCCGACTAGTCAGCTCAAGTCTGTTGGAAGCCACCCTGTGTGATGATGGCCCAGACCTACGGGAAAACACCCTCAGTGACCCCACACTCTGGGTCCTCGAGTACAGGAGTCTGCACAGTCTCCTGTAACCCGTTTCCCAGAGAAGCAAGCCAAGTCCCACGGGGTTCCTGTGTCCTGTGTCCTACGTAATGGCTCTTACATGCTATGCTTTGTGTTTCCAAGTCTATCTTTAACTTCCTTCTTTAAAAAAAAAATAATAATAATTTTTTGGAGGCCAGCAGGTAATGTGGTGGGTTGAGGCGTTGGACTCCCACATGTCCTACTGAGGTTCGAGTCCTGGACCTGGCAGCTTGCTTTCTTGCTTTCCCTCTCTCTCTCACTTTGTCCCTCTCTGGTTAAATTAAAATAAACAGATACATAAGTTAAATAAAATAATTCTTAAAGAATTATTTAACTTTATCTATTTATTTTAATTTGACCAGAGAGGGACAGAGTGAAAGAGAGGGAGAGAGAGAGGGAGAGGGAGAGAGAGAGAGAGGAGAAAGCAAACCACCAGGTCTGGGCTTGGGCTTGAACTGTGATCAGCCATGTGGGAGTCCAGTGCCCTGAGCCACCACACCACCTGCAGGCCCCTAACTTCCTTCTTGAAGAGGTGCTAGCTTTGGGGGAATCCTGCTCTTTGTATGTTCATCCTGTGCCGTCCACTGTACATTCACAAAATTTCCCATGGTAAATATGTACAGTAAAGCTTGCTGAGGAAAGCTCCTCAGTTTACTTCACTGTGTGTGATCTGATCTTCGACGCAATAAGTACAGAGCACAAGAGAAGGCTGCATTTGAGTTCTCTCGAATCTCCAGCTTCCCTTTGCTAAATTTATTCAAACTGTGAGTCTTTCAATACAAAAACCGCTCTCTGTCCACCGCACCAGCCCCTGCCCTTTCCGGGAGGCTGGCGCTCTACAGGGACACACAGGATTCCTCCTCTCACCTCCCAGCACCAGACATGGAGGAGAGGAGCAGGCAAGGTGGGGTTGTACACATGCCCTTGCTGTGGTCATGCCTCTCATCCCTGGCCCCTTTTTGCAGTGGAGTCCTGTGCCCTGGATGGGGGTGGGGTGCCACCAGGGCCCAACCGCCCCTATACCCATCTTGGAGGTCCACCCACAACATGTGGAGGGCCATCTACCCATCACCACCAGGAGGGCCATCTACCCATCACCACCAGGCTCCATCTCGGGCCTTTTGGGGTTCCTCGCCAGTGCCTCTATCTATCTCCTGGCGGCCTTAGTGGCCTAGCGAGGCAGCCAGATCCGGTCAAAATTCGTCGTCCCACCGCTGCCGCTCTCCTGCTCCCACAGCAATGGGACTTGGGTCCCATGAGCTCGGCGGGCGTCCTCTCTGAGGCCACGGCTGCTCCCGAAGCTCAGTCACCAGGTGCTGGCGTTGCAAAAGCCCACGCGTCTGCCGGCACCAGTGGCGACCTGATGAATCGTGCGCTCTGGCTGGTGGTCTGCGGGAGTGCTCGGGCTCGGGGGCAGAGCTGCGTGTTCCGTGTGCGTGTTCTCTGTGTGTGTTTTGCGCCGGCTTGAGAGTCGCTTGTTTTGCGCAGGGGGGGAGGAGCGAGTTGCGGGCGTTGGGTGTGAGTACTGCGTGAGCCACGGACGTGTCCTGTGTGTGGGGGGTGAGGTGAGTGCGTGGTTGACGGGCTGGGAAAGGCGGCACACTCAGTGGGCTTTGCAGGCAAAGAAGAGCGGGAGTCAGGCGAGCTATCCGGACGAGGAAGCCAGCGCGATCCAAAAGAATAGGAGGTGTGAAAGAGGCTGGGAAGCCGAAAGGAAAAGAAAAAAAAAAAAGCAGCTTCCCTGACCGGGAATCGAACCCGGGCCGCGGCGGTGAGAGCGCCGAATCCTAACCACTAGACCACCAGGGAGCGACGGGACTTAGTTTCAGCTAGCGCCTCCTGGACCTGACACCCGTGTGGTCAGCCCTGGCGCCTGTCCTGCGATTTCTTGCTTCCACTGCCAACCAGGTCCAGCTGCTGCGACCCTGGCACTCCTCTTTGGCTGGCAGCATCCTCATTATGTCGCGCACCTCTTTTGCCAAAAGACTCGAGTGTGCACACACACACTCACATACGCACAGTCACACACACTCGCCGCAGTTCCAGCCCAACCTCCTCCGCTGGCCCTGGGCCCCATTGCCTCGGACCTTGGAACTGGGCAAAAAAAGATAGCACTCTGCGTTGGCCGGGAATCGAACCCGGGTCAACTGCTTGGAAGGCAGCTATGCTCACCACTATACCACCAACGCACACAGTCAGAATGCCCTCCAAGATGGCCTGTGCTGCCACCAACCAACACCTAGCCGCCCCAGCTGACCCCCACGGAGCCGCCTTGCCCAGACTCCCTTCGCGTGGAAGCCAGCTCCATGCTGCCACTGAGCCGCCAAGGGCCGTTCGCGCTCCAAACGGCAAGCCCTGTACAGCTGCTCCGCCGGTCCCTGGGTGCGCTGTCGCTGACCTGCCGCCCCCGGGACCTGGGCTCCACGCCGCAGCCCGACCCCAACTGCCTGCAGTTCGCTCTGGCTTCACGAAAATCCTCCTCCACCAGGTGCCTCGCCGACCACACCGGCCGGCCGCTGCGGAACCCAACTTTAGACTGACGTCATGGAGGCGCCAGGAGGCAGCGCCACTGTGGCAACAAAGCGCCCGGCCACTATGAAAAGAAGCCAAAGTGACCAAAAGTGCCCCGATGTCTTTTGGGGAACGCTGGCGAGGAGGCCGGGCCAGACACAAGATAGCGATGTGTGCCATGTGTCTGTACAGAGGTCCTCGCGGAGGGAGGCAGCGCGGCGGCTACCAAAATACTGACTGCTCCTCCCCGTCGGGGAATCGAACCCCGGTCTCCCGCGTGACAGGCGGGGATACTCACCACTATACTAACGAGGACGGCGGCGAGTGTTCTTGGTTAGTCCTGGTCCCTCTTCAGATACCACCGCCTTGACCAGCCCTGGATGGTGCATGTCACCTGCCAGACCCCTGGAAGCCCCATGAAGAGCTCGAAGACCCTTCCAGATCCCGAATCCGGACCCCAGCCCTTACCGGGTGATGGGAACCTCCTGCCGGCGCGCCACGCCTGTTGCCTCCCACGCAGGGATCGCTCAGTGAGGAAGAGGCGCGGGCGGACAGGCAAGGCTGCGAGGAAGAGGAGGGAGCACCCAGGTGGGCGCGCGCCCTGCGGACTCGCTAAACTGAAGGCACCAATGGGCTTCGGTCGAAGCCACAGCGGCTGGGGCGTGGGGACGTCGACGCAGTGCTAGGGGGGTCGGTCTTCTTGTCAGTGCCAGGCCATCCCGGCGGTCCACTGAGCACCCAGTCCCGTGGCTGCCTGGCTCCGTGTGTCTAGCCAAAAGCACTGGCGGTTCGCGCCTGGTGTCAGTCAAGGTAGCTGCTAAGCTCCTAAACTAGTAGTCAGGATGGCCGAGCGGTCTAAGGCGCTGCGTTCAGGTCGCAGTCTCCCCTGGAGGCGTGGGTTCGAATCCCACTCCTGACAAGTTGTTGTTTTGGCCCTCCTGCGCCCCCATTGTCGGATCATCGCCCATCGGTTCCTTGTTAATTTATGAGTCAGTTTCTGGCTTGCGTCCCACCTCCAGGTCCGGCCACACCTTGATGACAGCCTCTCATGATGCATCCATGATTCCTCCCAACCCTCACCCCGGTGGAAACCACCCAGCACCGGCGACAATCCGTTCCGCGATCTGCTAACTGCGGTTTTAACTGACGCTCCATGGCCACTCACAGGTCCCTGTTACCTGGTCGGACACCCACTGGCCTTGCTTTACCCTCCCTTTCCCGTCAGCTCTCCCTCCCTTCTCTCTCCAGCCCAGGCCCCACATCCCAACCGCTACCAACACACACCTGCCCCAGCCGCATCACCACCGGCCTGGGACCCTCCCAGATCGCGCCTCCAAAAACCATGTGAAGCCCTCCACAGTTCACATACCCGCCCCCCTCAACCTCTGCCGGCAGAGGCCACCACATCCTGTCCCGTGAACCTAGCCCTCAGCACAATCCGGTTCTTGCTCTCTGCACCCTGTGGAAGTGGCTGTCCCCCTTGCTAGTTGGCTGTGGTCCCCATGCAGTTTCACCTTGTTCCTGTGGTAAATCCTCGTAAAGTGCCCCTAATTGTATACTCTGTCCCTTTCGGGGACAAAATAGAATTCCACTGAGGAATGAATTGCAAAAAATTAAAAAGTCAGCACGGTCCTTCTTTAGATACTTTGGCATGATCAATTCTTTGGGGTTGCCAACATCCCAATTCTGTTAAAGTGGAGACTATGTTCTCTTTTTGTCATTTTATTTTGTTTCTTTCTTTGGTTTTAGTTTTTGCTGCAGGGTGCTTGCGCTTGCCAGAGAGAGAGGGAAAGTGAGAAATCACCCCCCAGGGGAGATGGCCACCAGCAATCCCTTCTCCTCCAAGTCTCCTGGAAACTTTCAGCATGCGGACACAGGCAGGCTCATGAATTTCAAGCTGCCATTCTGGAACTAGAACCAAGGAGCTGGCCATGTGGGATCCAGTGCCCTAAACTCATACCACCTGCTGGCCCCTAGTGACCTGTTAATGAAGTGACAGGAGGAGATGAACTGCCCTTTGACAGCACAGGCCACAGATGGACGCCCTGGGAATGTGCTTTCCCAGGATCCTGGCGAGTGCTAAGGCGCTGTTAGTGAGAAGAGAGGCCTTCCACTCACCCAGAGCAGAGCCTCAGGCTGTGCTGGGCAGTGGGAGGGGGTGGTTGGCCCAGTGGCTTTGATTCCAGCCCAAGTCTCAGTTTCCCTCAGGAACCATTTAATGCCAACTGACCATACCACAGTAGGTCTGGGAGGGGGTATTAATTCTTCAATGTCTAGGCCAAAGAATGAACAATTCCTTCCCTTGATTTTCCATAAACAAGCTTGGACTCTCAAGAGATTTTACTGGGGCTGGCAGGTGGTGTGGTGGATAAGGGTGCTGGATTCCTACATGGCTGACCATGGTTCAAGTCCTGGACCTCGTGGCTTGATTTCTTACTTTCCCTTTCTCTCTGTCTGGTCAAATTAAAAAATAATGATAACAAATGGAATTAAATACATAAATAATTCTTTAAAAAAGATTTTACCAAATGACAGTGAGGAACAAGGAATTAAACAAAGAAACTATAAACATACACGAAGTCTGTCTTAGAGGTACAATAATTACTTGGGAATGAGGAATGTGAATGTTAGGAAAAGTCTGAAGGGCCTGCTGGCATGCGTGACTGGTCTCTGGGACAGTTCTCCTCAGCCTTATCTGGCTACCCAGAAGCGTTCAGTCCCTTCTGTGGGGTTAGTCTCCAAGACAGTCAGTCAGGACTTGGTTTTGGAAGAAGGTACTGCTATAAAGTGCTAAGAAAAGTTTCAAGTTTTAGTGAAGTACATGTGTGTGCATGCCCAAATCCTTAGAGGAGAAGGGATTGTGGCATGGCCATTTCCCATGTGTGTGATTTCTCACTCTCTGTCTCTTTCTCTCTTTCTCTGTTAATGGCAAGTGACATGCAACTCTGGCAAATTAAAAAAGACAAAAGGTATTTGTGTTTTGAGTTAATTTTTTGTTTGTTTTTGAGAGATTTTTGCTGTAGGACATGCGCACTCACCAGAGAGACAGAGAGATAGAAAGTGAATCCCCAGGACAGATGGCCACACTGCAATCCCCTGTCCTCCATTCTTTTTTTTGGGATTTTGGGCATGGACACACACATGCTCAGTGTGAATTTCAAGGTACTGGGTCTGGGATTCAAACCATGGTTGACCACATAGGAGTCCAGTGCCTCAGCTACCACACCACCTGCTGGCCCTAGAGTTAATTTTATTTTTTAAGAATTGTTTTATTTATTTACTTTATTTATTAATTATTGCTATTGTTGTTGTTGTTTAATTTGACCAGAGAGAGAAGGGAAGCAAGAAAGCAAGCCACCAAGTCTGGGATTTGAACCGCATTAGGCCATGTGGAAGTCCAGAGCCACCTGCCAGCCCCCTTGAGTTAACTAATAAATTTTATGTATTTATTTCTTCCCTGAGAAAGAGAGACAGAGAGAAGAGAAAGAGTCAGAAAGATACAACCTCCAATGGAGTCTTTATGTCATGGTTCACTCCAGCCTTGGCCAACCACCTCAAAGATGAGTGTGTGTCTGGCTTGCTCAGGGAGGTCTCAGGCTGCAAACCTTTCCCATAAGAATCCAGCTGCATTTCCGACACATTATGGCTGTGCCACCACCACGCCCCTAAAAATATTTGTCTTTTAAAGGATATGGAATCACCTAAGTGTCCAAAAACTGATGAGTAGATTAAAATCTGTGGCACACATACACTATGGAATATTACTCAGCCATAAGAAACAATGAGAACCTAGCATTTGATTCTAAGTGGATTCATACAGAGGACTTAATGTTAAGTAAAGTGAGCCAGATTTTGAAAAACACACACTGTATATCCCTATTCAATATATTCTGAATGTCTGCACTCTATGGCAGAAATGGGAAGATCTGAAGATATGATGGTAGAGGGGATAAGTGTAGATACCAGAGACTATAAGAGAGGGAAGTGGGTGGTAGAGAGTTGAAGAAACATTTAACAGACAAAAGAATGTAAAGTTCTCTATTTAAAAAAAAGTTCTGTAATTTTTGCTTTATAAAAATAAAAATAAATACAATTTATAAATAAGAAAAAGTAAGAGAACCAGCAGTTAGTGTAATGGCTATGTCGCTGGACTCCCATGTAGTCAACTGTAGTTCGTGTCCCGGACCTGGTGGCTTAAAACTCACGCTGGGCGCGTGTGCGTGCGTGCCCAAGATCCCGAGAGGAGAATGGAGGAGAAGAGATTGCATCCCCCCT
>NW_006199468.1:7950-25993 GCF_000334495.1 Tupaia belangeri chinensis
TGTCTCTGTCTGTCTGGCGAGCGCATGCGCCCTATAGCGAAAAAAACTCTCCAAAAAAAAAAAAAAGGAAAGAAAAAGCAATAAAGGGCACTTTAGGTACTAAATCAATGTTGTGAATTTGTTGTTTAACTTTTGCTATAGGGTGAGTGCACTCGCTAGAGACAGAGAGAGGGAAAGTGAAATCACCCCCCAGGGGGAATGGCCAGCCACAGTCTCTTCTCCTCCATTCTCCTCTCTGGATCTTGGGCATGCTCACATAGGTGCCTGGCATGTTTTTCTTTTCAAGGGCACTTTAGGTACTAAATCAATGTTGTGAATTTGTTGTTTAACTTTTGCTATAGGGTGAGTGCACTCGCTAGAGACAGAGAGAGGGAAAGTGAAATCACCCCCCAGGGGGAATGGCCAGCCACAGTCTCTTCTCCTCCATTCTCCTCTCTGGATCTTGGGCATGCTCACATAGGTGCCTGGCATGTTTTTCTTTTCCTTCTTTTTTTGGGAGAGATTTTTTTGTTAAAGGGCGTTTGTACTCACCAGAGAGACAGAGAGACAGAAAGTGAAATCACCCCCCAGGGGGAATGGCCAGCCACAGTCTCTTCTCCTCCATTCTCCTCTCGGGATCTTAGGCACACATGCAGATGCACCCGGCATGAATTTTAAGCCACCGGCTCTAAGACTCGAACTCCAGTCAACTATGTGGGAGTCCAGTGACGTAACCATTACACTATCTGCTGGTCCCTGCCTGGCATGTTTTTCAAATCTCTGGGTCTGGGACTCAAGCCACATAATCTACCATGTGGACTCCAGCCACCTTCACCTTCATGCCATCTGCTAGACCCATTATTACAAAATTTTCCAGAGCCAAGACAGGTGGGATGTAGTCTAGCCTAAGGGAAATGTAAGAGCATGGATGTCCCAAGAACAGTTTGCTGCTTCCTTTGTCACCCAGAAGTTTGAGGACAGAGTTGCTTTGTAGTGTCATTTACTTTTCTGTGGGTAGGTGTTCACCTGAGAATCTTGCCAGTGCCAGCCATGATCACAGGGTCTGAATCTTCCATCACCAGCTTACTCTCAGAAGCACCCCGTCAAACGCTCTCCCTAAGACATTCTCCAGAGGATATGCCTCTAGCTCCGCCAGCACCTCCCTAGAGGTCTTCAGTCCCTCGTGCCTAGCTTGCTGCTCCATGGAGAGTGCACCTCTATATATGCCCCACCCGGGACCACATCCTGGGAGAGCCAGACTGAGGGCAGGATCACTAGCAACTTCCATGGCAAGCGAGATGTCCATGGTGCCAGCGGCTCTGGGAAGCCTGCCTCCTGAGAATGACGCTGGGAGTAAGTTCACGTTTCAGGTAAATACCCCCCATTTTTCTTTTTTTAATTTTAGAAATTATTTGTGGGGTCAGCAGGTGGCGTGGTGGTTGAGAGCACTGGACTCCCACATGGCCAACCACGGTTCAAGTCCAGACCTGGCAGGAGAATGGAGGAGAAGGGACTGTGGCATGACCATACCTCCAGGGGATGATTTCTTATTTTCCCTCTCTCTCTCTCTCTCTCTCTCTCTCTCTATATACATATATACACACACATATATATGTATATATATATGTATATTGAGTGCACATGCCCTATAGCAAAATTAAAAAGAGAGAGAGAAATTAGGCCTCAGACATGTGCAGAGAATCCTGCCAGGGGCCTCCTTTCAGACTCAAACTGTGGCACCAGCCCCTCCCTGTCTCCAGCCTGCTGCCTAACTGCAGATTTTGGACTTGCCACCTTCACAGGTACATGAACCAATTCCTAAAATAAGCTGTGCGCTCTCTCTTTTCTCTCTGTTTCTCTTTCTGTAAGATAGAGGGCTGTCATTTCTGCATTCCTTTATCTCTGCACACTCTTACATAGCCTGTCCACTCTGTTTTCCAGAGAACCCTGGCTCACAGACTACTCATGACTTCTCCTACCTCTCTTCACCTCCTTGCTCTCAGATAGCACCTGGGGTCTTCGGGGGGCGTTAGGCCTCAAAGCTGAGGAGCCGTGCATTACAGCTGTGCCACTTCTGGGCCTGGACGCAGTTTTTGAAGTGGAATTATTAAGTGCTAAGGTTCGCAAATACATACATACATATATATATGTGTTTAGTTTGCTAATCATTAAGGTATGCGCTCACTAGAGAGAGAGGTAAAGTGAGAAATCACTCCCCAAGGTGGGGGGAGGCGGGGATGGCCACACTACAGTCCCTTCTCCTTCACTGTTCTTTCAGGATTTGGGGCATGCACGCACATGTACCTGGCATGTTTTTCTTTTTCTTTTTCTTTTTTTTCTGATTATGTATTTATTTTATTCCATTTCTTCTTATTATTTTTAAATTTCATCAGAGAGAGAGAGAGAAAGGGAAAGCAAGCCACCAGGTCCAGGGCTTGAACTGTGGTTGGCCATGTGGGAGCCCAGTGCCTTTAAGCATCAATGCCATATGCCGGCCCCTGGCATATTTTTCAAGCCGCTAGGGCTGGTACTCGAACCACACCATCCACCATGTGGGATCCAGCTGCCTTAACCTCCACACCACTTGGTTGTCCCCAGATTTCACATTTTTAATAAATATTGCCAAAGTACTCCAATAATGCTTACCAATTTATAATCCTATGATCTATATTCCATTTCTGAAAAACAGGTGTTCCTTAACTTTCAGTGAGGCTACGTCTCAGTAAAGCCATCATAAATTGAAGGTATCATAAGCTGAAAATGCATTTAAGACACCTAACCTACCAAACATCATCTCTTAACCTAGCATGTAAGTGCTCAGACCACTGACATTAACCTTCGGTGAGGCCAAATCGTCTAACATATTGTCTGGTATAATATAGTATTGACTATTCGGTCATTTATTAAGTGCCTCGTACAATATAGTATTGACTATTCGGTCATTTATTAAATACTGCACTGAAGGTGAAAAATAGAATGCAATCCTTATTAGTTTAAATCAAAGTTACTGTCATTAAAAAAAAATTAATGAGAGTCTTTTGGCTGGAATCGCCATCTTCCAGTAAGTAACCAAAATGACGAACACAAAGGGAAAGAGCACCCAATATATGTTCTCTAGGCCCTTTTAGAAAACATGGAGTGGAGGGACCAGCAGTTAGCATAATGGCTATGTCGCTGGACTCCCACGTAGTTGACCGCGGTTCGGCGGTTCATGTCCTGGACCCGGTGGCTTAAAACCCACGCCGGGCGCATGTGCGTGCGTGCCCAAGATTCCCGAGAGGAGAATGGAGGAGAAGGGACTGCGGCGTGCTTATCCTCCCTGGGGGGTGATCTCTCGCTTTCTGTCTCTCTGTCTCTCTGGCGAGCATTCGCACCCTATAGCAAACACCTCCGAAAAAAAACATGGAGTGGTTCCTCTGGCAACATAGATGCGAATCTACAAGAAAGGTGATATTGTAGACATCAAGGGAAATGGGTACTGTTCAAAAAGAAATGCCCCATAAACGTTACCATGGCAACACTGGAAAGGTCTACAGTGTTACCCAGCATGCTGTTGGCATTGTTGTGAACAAACAAGTTAAGGGCAAGATTCTCGCCAAGAAAATTAATGTACATATTGAGCATATTAAGCATTCTTTTTTCTTTCTTTTTTTGGAGAGATTTTTAGCTATAGGGTGCGTGCACTTGCCAGAAAGACAGAGAGAGACAGAGACACAGAGAGCGAGAAATCACCCCTCCGGGGGTGATGGCCACGCCGCAATCCCTTCTCCTCCATTCTCCTCTCGGGATCTTGGGCACGCACGCACATGGTGTGAGTTCAAGCCACCAGGTCCGAGACCCAAACCACGATCAACTACATGTGAGTCCAGTGACATAGCCATTACTCTAACTGCTGGTCCCTAGCATATTAAGCATTCTAAGAGCAGAGACAGCTTCCTAAAACGTGTAAAGGAAAATGACCAGAAAGAGAAGGAAGCCAAAGAGAAAGGGACCTGGATTCAACTGCAGCGCCAGCCTGTTCCACCCAGAGAAGCACACTTCATGAGAACTAACAGAAAGGAGCCTGAGCTTCTGGAACCTATTCCCTATGAATTCATGGCATGGCGGTGTTAAAAATAAACTAACCTATGGTGGCGTGGGCATCCCCCCTGGGGGATGATTTCTCGCTTTCTGTCTCTCTGCCTCTCTTTCTGGCGAGCACATGCATGCTATAGCAAAAACATCACACCTCAAAAAAAAAAAAAAAAGATACTAGCATACCTAATCCAAGAGCCCAAGATTATACACCAAAACTAGGTAGACTTTATCTCAACAATGCAAGAATGGTTCAATATACACAAAACAATAAATGTTATACGTCACATTAACAGAAAGTTAAAAACCATATGATCATATTCATAGTTGTGGAAAGGCCTTTGATAAAATAAAATATCCCTTCATGATCAAGATTCTCCTCAAAATATGGGTAGAATGGACATTTCTCAACACAATAAAAACTATATATGATAGGGACCAGCAGGTGGCATGGTGTGTTGGACATTCCCACATGGCCGACCATGGTTCGAGTCCCAGACCCAGCGACTTGCTTTCTCACTTTCCCTCTTTCTCTGTGTCTCTCTCTGGTCAAATTAAAATAAATAAATAAATAAATTAAATTAAATAATTCTTTTTAAAAAAAACTATATATGACAGACTCATTGCCAACATCATACTGAACGGTATGATGGGTTGAGGACAAGGCTGCCTATTTTCTCCACTCCTTTTCAACATTGTGCTGGAAGTCCTAGTCAATACAACTAGACAAGAGAGCAAGATGAAAGGTCTTCGGATAGGAAAAAAAGAAGCTAAACTTTCTTATTTGCAGATGATATAATTTGTCGGAAAAGTCATGAGGCATCTTGTATAGAAAATATATGCTATGACTTTTCCAATAACTCAATCACAGGAAATCCAAAAGGACAGACTGAGACAGAATTATAGAAAGCAATCCTCACTTACAATAGCCACAACATGAATAAGATACCTAAAAACAAACCTAACCAAAGAGGCAAAATACCTTTATAAGGAAAATAATGAAAAACTGAAAATAGAAATTGAGTATGAGGCAAAACAATGGAAAAATAGCCCATATTTTTGAATTGTAAGGACCAATATAATAAAAAAATATCAGTTTTACCCAAATGCATTTACATTTACATTTTAAATGTGACTTCAATGCAATTACCAATGACATTCATCACAGACATAGAAAAAACAATCATAAAGTTTGTCAGATATTACAAAGACCTCATATTGCCTAGGTAATACTGTGCAAAAATAAATAAATAAAATAAAAAGGTAGGATGCATTTCATGACTTAACCTCAACATATGTTTCAAAGAGGTGATAATCAAAACAGCATGGTACTGGCCCAAAAACAGACACATAGATCAATAGGACACAATAGAGAATCCAGAAATAAGCCCCAAATTGTACAACTGTCAGTTGATCTTTAACAAAGAGTACAAGACAATGCAGTGGAGAAAGGAAAGTCTTCTTAGCACCTGGTGCTGAAAGAAATGGATAGCCACCTACAGAAAAAGAAAACTGGACCCTTATCTCTCACCATTAATAAGAATCTACTCAAGGAGCCATCAGGTGGCATGGTTAAAGGTGCTGGATTCCCACATGGCTGACTGGGGCTTGAGTCTCAGACCTAGTGGCTTGCTTCCTTGCCTTCTCTCTCTGTCTGTCTGTCTCTGGTCAAATTAAAAAATAATAACAAATGGAATTAAATAAATATTTTAAAAACAATCAAGATAAGTCACAGATTTAAACATAAAGCCTCAAATAAATACTACTAAAAACAAAGGAAAATTCTTGAAGACATTGGAATAGGCAAAAAGATTCTTAAATAAGACCCCTAAAGCACAGGTAGTAATTTGTAATTTGTAAAATGACAAATGGGACTACATCAAGATAAGAAGCGTTTTTGCAACAAAGGAAACAATTAGACTGAAAAGACAACACTCAGAATGGGAGAAACTATTTGCCAATTATGCCTCAGATATGGAATTGGTATCCAGAATATATAGGGAACTCAAGGAGCTCACCATAAAAAAACGAATAATCCAATTTTAAAATGGGCAAATGAATTGAATAGACGCTCCAAGGGATACTTTAAAAATGTCCAAAAGACATATGAAAAAGTGATTGGTTTCTTGTCATAAAGGAAATGCAAATTTAAACCACAATGAGACCACTTAACCTCAATTAGAATGGCTAAGATCCAAACAATAAAAAACTACAACTGCTGACAGAGGCTGTGGTGAAAACACTCTTGGTGGGAATGTAAATTAGTACAACCTCTGTGGAAAACATTTTTTTTAAAGTTTCAAGGTGCCTCCAAATCCTAAAATGAGAACTTCCCTATCACTCAATAATCCCACTCCTTGGTATTTACTGAAAGGATAGGAAAACACTCTGTCAGAAGGACACTTGCACATCTATGTTTATTGCAGCATTATTCACTATCGCCAAAACATGGAACCAACCTAAGGATCCAGAAATTAATGGCCAGGTTGAAAAACTGTGGCGTATAGAGGCCAGCAGGTAGTGTGATGGTTCGAAATCATGCCAGGTACATGTGCGTACATGCCCAAAATCCCAAAAGGAGAATGGAGATGAGCTGGCTGTGTCATCGTCCTCCCCACCCTCTGCCTTGAGGGTGATTTCTTACGTTTTTTCCTCTCTCCCCGGAGCACGTGCATATGCCCTCTGGCATATGCACAAAAATCGTGGCACATACATACTATGGGATATTGTTCAGGTGTAAGAAACAATGAGACCCTATTATTTGATTCAAAGTGAATGAATATAAAAGAGTTAATGTTGAGCGACGTGAGTCAGACTTTGAAAGATACACGCTGTATCAAGTTGTACCATATATCTGTATTTTGGCAGAAATGGAAAGATTCAAAGATATGATAGTAGAGTGGTTAGGTGTAGATACCAGAGACTATGAAGGAGGGGAGTGGATGGTGGAGGATGGGTGTGAGGTGCAAAGGGGAGAAACTTTTTTTTTTAAAGAATTATTTTTTTGAAATTTATTTATTTGTTTATTTTAATTTGACCAGAGAGGGACAGAATGAGAGAGGAAAAAGAGAGAGAGAACATGAGAAAGCAACTCACCAGGTCTGGGACTCAAACCACAGTCAGCCATGTGGGAGTCCAGCGTCCTTAACCATCATGCCACCTGCCAGCCCCAGGGAAAAACATTTAACAGACAAAAAAGTGTATAGTTGTCTGTTAAAAAATAATTTAAAAAAATATATAAAACATGTTGAGGACTTCATGTAAAATGTGAAATTAATCTGAAAACAATAAAAACAAAGAAATCTGCGCATAGTATTTTTCAGAATATGCATTTTCTATAAACTTTTTGAAGACCTTTGGGTAACAAAATACCATAAACTGGATGACTGACTTATAAACAACAGAAATTTATTCCTCACAGTTCTGGAGATGGGAAGTCCAAGATCAAGACACTGCAGCTTCGATGTCTGTGGAGGCACACTTCCTGATTCATAGATTTGGGCCTTCTAGTTGTGTCCTCACAGGATGGAAGGGGCCAACGAGTCCCTCTGGGCCTCTTTCATAAGGTCATTGATTCCATTTATGAAGACTCCACTCTCATAACCTAATCACCTTCCCCAAAGGTCCCACCTACTAATGCCAACATCTTAGGGGTTAGGATTCTGACGTACGAATTTTGGGAGGACATAAACATTCAAACCAGAGCATGCCCTAAGTGGAACCTTCCAACCATATAAAAAATGAAAATGTATGATCTCTTGAATTCAATATTCAAATGTGACCCTAAATAAAAAGGGCTTTAAAGGAAATTTTTTTGTTGTTGTTGTTTATTGGTTGGTTGATGGGTTTTGTAGCTACAGGGCACATGCACTCGCCAGGAAAGAGAGAGAAAATGAGAAATCACCCCCTGGGAAGATGGCCATGCCACAATCTCTTCTCCATTCTCCTCTTGTGACTGTGGGCATGTTTTTCAAGCTGCTGGGTCCAGGTTTCAAATTACACAGTCAATATAGGGATCCAGTCACCTTAACCACCAAACCACCCAGCTGTTCCTAAAGAAAGTTTTTACACTTAAAATCACTTTTCCTCCTTCTCTACAAACACGCTCACTCCCAGTCATCCTCTCCCTTCATTGACAGCAGAGTAATCAGATTCCAAAATTACAAAATTCAGCTAACTTGGAGGACAAGCCTATAAAGAAAGTGTAAGGCTAGCTCCCTGGCCTGGTGGTTAAGATAGATCCCACAGGGTCAACAGCACAGTTTGAGTCCCAGACCTGGTGGCTTAAGAAACATGCCAGGCATGTGTGCATACATGCCTAGAATCCCGAAAGGAGGGAGAGATAGAGGAGAAAGAGTTTCAGCATGACCATTCCTCACCGGAGGTGCTTTCTCCTCTCTTCCTCCCTGTCTGTCTCTTGGGCAAGCACATATACTCTGTAGCACAAAAAGAAATGAATCAATAAACTTACTAGAGAAGAAAAGCAAATGGTTCTATTATAGAAATAAATATTACAACGTATTATATCTTTTTTAAATAAAAACTTGTGGAAGAAAAGTCTTCTGTTATTAAATAGAATGTATAGGAGGCCACTGATTTGGACTAGGCCCAAGAGACCAAACCAAAATGGAATCATTCATGGTGGAGTTTCAAGGCACCAAGCTGAAACTGTGTTGCTTAGCTGACCTTCTGAGAACTCAGGAGACAAAGATAATAGTCTGGGACCAGCCAATGGCATAATGGTTACATCACTGGACTCCCACATATTTAACCTGGTTCGAGTCCTAGACCCAGTGGCTTAAAACTCACACGAGGCACATGTGTGTGTTTGCCCAAAATCCTGAGAGGAGAATGGAGGAGAAGGAATCACTGAATGGCCAACCCCTTGGCAGATGAGGTGAGGGTGGGACAGAGTTCTCTCTTTCTGTCTCTCTGGTAAGTGCACACACCCTATAGCAAAAATCTCTCTAAAAAAATAGAAGAGAGAGTTAGTTAACAGCCAAATCTCCAAACAGGAAGTCGTAGGCAGCATGTTAAGGAAGTCCTACTACTTTAATCTATATAAGGAGATAACTGAAAATGACCCATCTGCTGTTTTGTTCTGTTTAGCCCTTTTCTGCCTATAAAGCAAATCTTCTCTGCACAGCTTGTAAGAACATTCATCCTACTTAATTTCACATTTTCATGGGAGAAGTCAGAAGTACCATTGATGGTTTCTGGGGAGGCAATACACAAAGAGAAGAGATGGGTGGCTTTATGATCATTGGGAAGTGTGGGAGGCTGCGCACCAGCGAGTCTGCCAAGGTTTCTCAGAGAGCAAACAATTACCATGATTGGTTCCCTTCCAAAAACCTGACCTTCGAAACCTTGCTCTGATTGGCCACTAGAATCCCTCAAATTTGCATATCTGGCACCTCATGATTGGTCCAAAAGCAACCAATCACAGTCCACTGTTTAAAACCAATCACGGCCCACCGTTTACAACCAATCATGGTCTACCATTTACAACCAATCATGGCCCACCGTTTACAACCCACCAGAGTGTATATAACCACGATGCCTGGGCCACAGTAGCCAGACAACAACGAGGACAAGGAAGAGGACGACTGAAGAGACAACGATTAGGAAGATGACAACTGAAGAGCCTGAAGAGCTGAAACAGCGTGCAGTCTCCAGATGACGTGTCTCCGTGCTGCTCATAGTAGATGACATGACCCTTAAGAGCTGTGACACTGCGTCGTCTCTGTGCTGTACCATGCTGCCCACAATAAACGGACGACACTGTCGTCTCCATGCTGTAACACTACGCCGCTTGTCCCGGCTCTCACTCCTTCACTCAGGAAACCTGTTTGGCTGTCCCCCCAGTCGGGACAGGCAAGGCTTTGGAGACTGACTCAAGATTTATTCCCTCTCAATTAGACCACCAGAAGCAGAAAGCGACTCCCCTGCCAAGATCTTATTGGTATGAGGGCCTTAAAAGACCCCAAAAACAGGCCAGGAGGTGGTACAAGGGTTAAGGCAGCTGGATCTCACATGGCCAGCCATACAATTTTTCTAGACTGGTGAACTGAAAACCGCCAAGTGCTTGTGTGTACAAAATTCAGAGAGGAGAATGAGAAGGGATTATAGAGTGGTCGTCCCCACTGGGGGTGGTGATTCCCCACTTTCCCTCTCACTGTCTCTCCTGTCTCTCACCAGTGAGCACACATGCCCGATGGCAAAAACCTTCAGACACACACACACACACACACACACCTCTCCTCATATTAACAGGAAAATCTTAAATGCTGCATGTTTACATGTGACCATCTTCAAGATTTATGCACTAAGCATGCCCCTGGAGTGATGCAGAAATTGCTCATAGTTTCCAACATTGGAGGGGGATAGAAATAGTCTTTAGGGGTATTTTTCTGTACAGAATCTATTATGTTCAACACTGTCAGATACTTCCATAAACCTAAATCAGATCTGTAACTCCTTTCATTAAAGCCATCTGAAGAATTATCATTTCAGGGACCAGCAGTTAGCGTAATGGCTATGTCGCTGGACACCCACGTAGTCACCACAGTTCGTGTCCTGGACCCGGTGGCTTAAAACTCACGCCAGGCATGTGTGCGTGCATGCCCAAGATCCCGAGAGGAGAATGGAGGAGAAGGGATTGCGGCGTGGCCATCCCCTCTGGGGGGAGATTTCTCGCTTTCTATTTCTCTGTCTCTCTCTGTCTGTCTGGCGAGTGCACGCGCTCTATAGCAAAAACCTTTCCAAAGAAATAAAAAAGAATTATCATTTCATTCAAGGATAAAGTCAAAGCATTGTAGGGCTGGCAGGTGGCATGGTCGTTAAGGGTGCTGGACTCCCACATGGTTAACCACGGTTCAAGTCCTGGCCCTGGCAGCTTAATTTTTTTTCTCTCTATCTCCCTCTCTGGTCAAATTAAAATAAATAAAGTTAAATTTTACAAAGTAATTATTTAAAAAAAAAAATCAAAGCATTGTAACCAGCCTCTGTACCATCTGCCCTCTTCTCTCCCTCTCACCTCTGACACCATAGTCCAGACTGGATTCCTCCCTCAGGCCATCTGTCCTCTGAGCAGAAACGGCCTGCTCACGCTTGCCAGGCCGGCTCCTTCCTTAGGGCCTTGCAGGTCTGTTTGCCTCCAGCCTCCACGCTCCCCACACTGCCATTGGAGCTGGGTGGTTTATGGAACAGAGATTTCCATTCTGCTTCTCTCCCACGTACCTGCCTGTTTGTGGTTTTAGTAACCTCCTTGCTCAATCAGTGCTGGGGTAACAACAACCTATTACATGAAGGGACATCAAATAATTGTAGAAAAATGGAATTAAAGAAGTTTATTTAGGTACAAAAAAATTTGAAACCCATGGACAGTTTGAAAAAAATATTTTTTGGGAGGCCAGCAGATGATGTAGTGGTTGTAGTGGTGATGTCATTGGACTCCCACATGGCCTACTGCGGTTCAAGTCCCAGACCTGGTGGCTTGAAACTCACACTGGGTGTATGTGTGTGCATGCCCAAGATCCCAGGAAGAGGAATAAAGAAGGGATTGCATTACAGGTTCTGTCTTGATGTGAGGAGTGATTTCTCACTTTCCCTCTCACTGTCCCAATCTCTCTCTCTGGTGAGCACATGCTCTAAGGCAAAAATCTCTTAAAAAAAAAAAATATATATATATATATATGTTTCATTTTTTCTTTCATGAGTATGAGAGAGATTCTAACTAAAACCAGACAGACCCTCCCAATAGGGCTTTCTTTCTTTCTTTCTTTTTTTTGGAGAGGTTTATGCTATAGGGCGCCTGCGCTCTCCAGACAGACAGAGAGAGACAGAGACAGAAAGCGAGAAATCACCCCCAGGGGGGATGGCCACGCCGCAATCCCTTCTCCTCCATTCTCCTCTTGGGATCTTGGGCACGCACGCACACGCGCCCCCCAATAGGGCTTTCAACACCATTCACCCCTGGCTTCCGCCAGCCGGGATCGTGGGCAGAAGCCCACAGACTGTCCTCAGGGAGGTCTCTAGATGCTGACCTGGAAGTCTCCCACGTCAGTCAGCCACAGAACACTGTGTTACTGCTGCAGCCCACACCGTGCTTTCATAATGTGCATTTTCCAGGAACTTACCCCATTTTCCATGAAGTTACCCCCTGCCCCTGCACTATACATGCACACACATTTCTTAGAATGTCCAGCCCACCACACGAACTAGGCAGAGCGGGTGGCTGACAAGATAAATGAGTAGACAAAACCCACTTCAAGCAACTCACAGCAGGACCGCCCAGTAAACCGCCACCCCCTCCCGCACCCCCTGCACGGTCAGTAGATCTCCCCTGGTCCTCCCAGACCCTCAGTCCCTTCCTCCACTCACCGGAAAACACTTCCAAATGCACCGGGTCGCTGAGGCTGGTCTGGCCCATCTGGCACCTGAACTCCCCGCTGTCGTTGCTCTGGGCCTTAAACCTGTAGTGGGGCTGGTCCTGGCTCGGGATGGAGCTGCCATTGTAGAACCACTGGGTGGAGGTGTCCCCAGGGGCATGGGCCCCCTGGCATTGCAGAGTCACGGTGTCCCCCTGGAGCACGTGAATCCACGGGGGCTCCAGTTTCACCACAGCCTTGGGGAGGTCTGCTGGAGTGCGGGGTGCATGGGAAGGAAGCAGAAGGGGATGAGTCAATAACCTTGGGGAGGCTGTGGATTCCCAGGGAGCTCCCAGGGCGGTCTGGAGGCAGACACTTCTACTGGAGACCCGGTTAAGGATCTGTGTACTTGCAGCAGCCTCATTCATCTGGGTTTCCAGAGGAATCTTACCCAGAAATATCCCAGGCTCTGGAATGTTAGACCAGCGCATGTCAAACCCGTCCTGACTCTTGGTGGAACGGACGTTTCTCTACACAGTAAGTAGAACATCACACCGAGAAAGCTAAGCGCAAACTCACCAGCTCGCCTGTCTGCAGAAGCTGTGAAAGACAAGAGAACGGCTCAATGTATGGCGGAAAAAGACAAGAGCAGATCTAGTCGCGAGCTCGTGGAGGGGGCCGGGGGAGGTGATCTCAGCCTCCTCCTTTCCCCAGGACCCAGCTCCCGAGCCTGCTCACAGCTGGCCTCGTACAAGACACTCATTTCCTGCGTCCTTCTCCCGTGCCTGTTGCTCTGTATGGTTACACAGAAACGATGAATGCTTTGAGGCAGAATGAACTTACTTCCCAGTGGCAGTGAGAGCGCCTCTGAACTCGCCTCTTTTTATTTTAATTTTTTGGTTTCTTTTTGAGAAATTTTTGCTATAGGGCACATGCACTCACCAAAGAGTTAGAAACCAAGAAATCACCTCCACAGGGGGAGATGGCCATGCCATAATCCCTTCTCCTCCATTCTTCCCTTGGGATTTTAGACACACATGCACAAGTGCCCAGCATCAAGTCCCTGGGTCCAGAATTCCAACTACAGTCGACCATGTGGGAGTCCAGGAGTCCCTGCCTGCCTCCTGCTGGTCCCTGCGCTCTGCTCTTCGGATCCACCGGGAATAAGAATTTAGGTCTTCTCTCCTTTTTCAATAAGAATTTAGGTCTTCTCTCCTCTTTCAATCTGTCCCCAGCTTCTGGAGCGCAGGCCTTCTCCTCACCACCCTGGTCCCTGGCATTCCGGTTGCGGGAGGGGCTGACATCACCTATTGCAGACTGACCCCACTTACCCATGAGCAGAACTGTCAGCAGTTGGAGGAGCGTGAGGCTGCTGTGTAGCGCATTCAGAAACATTTTGGTCTCCAACTGGTCAAGCCAGAACTGAGCCAGAGTTCAGCGGGTTTTAGGAGATAAGAGGAAGGAAGTGGTCTGGACTGCTACTGCAGCTCTCATCTGTCACCAGATGCCACTTCTGTTAAGCAATCAGTAACAAATCAAACTACTAGTGGAGTCTACTTTACAGATAAATCTCGTGTGTGCTTGTGAGCGTACACCCTGAGAAATCATCTCCCATGGGGTTATGGCCACGCCACAATCTCTTCTCTTCCATTCTCCTCTCGGGATTTTGGGTACGCACGCACACATGCTCAGTGTGGGTTTTAAAATGCCAGATCCAACACGCGAACTGTGGCTGACTACATGAGAGCCCAGCAACATAACCATTATGCCATTGCTGGACCCTGAGAAAAACCCGACTGTTCTAATACAAGGAGAAAATAACTTCTTGATTAATTTTTAGAAAAACTTGGGGCCAGCAGATGACGTAGCGGTTACATTGCTAGACTCCCACATGGCCGACAGCGGTTCAAGTCCTGGACGCAGTGGGTTGAAATTCACACCGGGGGAGTGACTTCCACCTCAACTGGTGCACTATCATTTGAATACAGCCTGGGAGGAACTGGCTTGGCTGAGGAGAAGCTTCCTGCTCTGAGGCACAGGAAATACTGTTTTGTTTGTTTGTTTGTTTGTTTGTTTAATAATTATTTTATTTAACCTATTTATCCATTTATTTATTTATTTTAATTTGGCCAGGAAGGGATAAAGTGAGAGAGAGAGACAAAGTGAGAAAGCAAGACGCCAGGTCCGGGACTCAACCATGTGGGAGTCAAGTACCCCTAACCACCACACCACCTGCCAGCTCTAGCAGGAATTAATTTAAAAAGCTTTTACTCCAAGGAAGAGGAAGCAGCATTCTTTGACATGTGACAGCATGTTATCAGACATTCCATCAAATAAATACATTTTGGACTTTACTGAAAATCTATTTCCATCACCTACTAAAAAGTTCATTTGTCAAATCAGTAATAAAGATGAAGAAAACTTGCATCGCTTCAACAAGGTCATTTCCTTTCGAGTCCACTCAAAACAGCTTAAAAAAATAGACTACCATCTGCAAATGAAGGTTCGCCATGTAAAACTGCCATGTCCACTGTATCCTTCTACAACAAAGATAAGTGGCACCTCAATCCATTGGAGAGGAAGCTGAGAAAAGAGAGTAGAGCAACTAATCTGAAAGGTAATAATGCAGACACACCTACTCCCAGTGTGACGGACAAAAGACAGGAGAAACCAGTCTGCTCCAAGAAGAGGAACAAAAAAACCACCAGAGTTAGACTGCTGAGTATCAGCCAAGCTATAAGTGCATCAAGCCTGTGTAAGAAATTCTAAAGGGCCAGCAGGTGGCATGGTGGTTAGGGGCGTTGGACTCCCACATGGCCGACTGAGTGCCGGATCCGGTTCTGGTGGCTTGTTTCTCCTTTTCCCTCTCTCCCTCTCTCTCTCTCTCTCACTTTGTCCTTCTCTGGTCAAGTTAAATAAATAAATAGTTAAATAAAATAATTCATAAAAAAAAGAAATTCTAAAAATCCCAAGCAAAATCAAGTGATTTGTAAACCAATTTATAAATAAATTAAAGAATAAATGTCATCCAGCTAAAAATGATTTGTTAAATAATCATTTTATTTATTTATTTCTCTACTTTTTAATTTGACCAGAGAGGGACAGAGAGGCAAAGTGAGAAAGCAAGCCACCAGGTCCAGGACTCAAACTATGGTCTAGCCATGTGGGAGGGGCCAGTGCCCTTAACCATCATGCCACCTGCCAGCTCCAAACTGAGAATGATTTGACTCCTCCTCAGGTTCTAACTCAAAAAGGAAAAACACAAGTTACCCTCTAGGGTAGAGCAGCATTTTTGGTTAGGAAAATCTCTCTTAGAAATTTGTCTCTGGGAAGTAAGTCATCAAAGTCAGAAGTAATTGAGGATTCTAATATAGAGACTGTCCGTGAAAGAACTTCTGAGACAAGGCAAGTGTCAAAGGACTTGTTACTAGAAAAGAAACTGAACATTAGGCTAAGTGCAAGAAGTAAAACTGAAGAGGAATTAATAAAGAATTCATCAGGCGGAGTAATTTCTTCAGGGGACTCTAAATCTGATCAAAATAACTGTTTTTCTTCAGAGGATTCTCTTGGTGAGAACAAGACAATTTCCTCTGAGTCCGTTGTCTATCCCATCTTCGGCATGTCTTCCGTCAGTACAAAAAGATCGCTAGCCGAGGAACAGTCTTCTGTGGGATCCACTGTATGTACTACGTCTTGAAATGTACCAAGTCACAAAAAAATACTAATGCCGGAGATACAAAGATACAGAAGACCAACTCATCACTGAAGCAATATTTTGGGACTAGCGTGTATAGGTGGCATAGTGGTTACACCATTTCCGACCCTGTTGATGAAATACGACATGGTTAATATCACCCCAGATTTCTGGAAGGGGTAAAATATGTGGACTGGAAGAAAAAACGTGTAGTAGCACAGTTTGAGGATGGGAAAATCGTGTTGATCCTGCCACATGATCCAGGTTACGCTGTCAGAAAGGTAGAAGATATCCAAGAACTTGTTGATAATGAACTGGGCTTTCAGCAAGTTGTTTCCAGGTGTCCAAATAAAACCAAAACTTTTTTCTTTATATCTGATGGAAAAAGAGCAGTTGGGTATTTAACTGCAGATCCCATCATACAGGCCTTCAATGTTCCATGTGAACCGACTGGCCCCGAATCCTCAAGCTCTAAAGAGTGTCATAGAGCTCGGCAATGCTCCGTGTACCAGAACCTACACTCTGTGGGATAAGGAGGGTCTGGGTCTTCGGATTGAAAAGAAGAACGTGTGTTGCAAAACAACTGGTTGATACTCTCAAGAATTGCTTCATGTTTGGCTGTTTTCTCAGCACTGAGGAAATGGCATTTTCTGACCCAACATCTACCTGATGGCAAGTTATTTTGCAACCAAGTACTACAATACCCCTAATTTCCTTGTCTACAATTTTGATAGTGAAAGCTGATTACAACTATAAACCAGTTACTTCATGGGTTAATTCAAAAAGGCCCCTTATCTTACAATATGAACTATTGATACTTAATGAGTACAATATAAAAATAAGTACTGAGGCCGAGATGGCAGAGGCGTTTACCAGTGTAAACGGAAGGCTGAGGTTTTTGACCTTCTACAGTGGGTGAACCACAGCATGTGAGTGCACTTCCACCACCTCCGATGCAGCGCATCAAAGAATACACAGATGAAAACATTCAGGAAGGTTTAGCCCCCAAGCCGCCCGCTCCAATAAAAGACAGTTTCACGATGTTTGGCAACCAGTTCCAATGTGATGATCGGCCCTTGGAAAGCCAGGGCATTGAACGGCTTCATCCTATGTAGTTTGATCACAAGAAGGAACTGAGAAAACTCAATATGTCCATCCTTATTCATTTTCTAGACCTTTTAAATATATTGATAAGAAGTCCTCGGAGTATAAAACAAGAAAAGAAATGAGAAGATCTTAAGCTGCTTTTTGTACATGCGCATCGTCTTATAAATGAATACTGACCCCATCAAGCAATAGAGACCTTGAGAGTTACCATGGAGGTCCAGAAACGTCAACGGCTTGAAACAGCTGAGAGGTTTCAGAAACACCTGGAACGAGTAATCGAGATGACTCAAAATTGCTTGGCTTCTTTGCCTGATGATTTGCCCCATTCTGAAGCAGGGTTGAGAGTAAAAACTGAACAGGTGGATGGTGATGATAGTAACAATTGCACTGGACAGAATGAACAACAAAGAAAAAATTCAGGTCGTAGGAGAGACCAGATTATACAAAAAGATGCTGCCTTGTGTGTTCTAATTGATGAAATGAACAAAAGACCATGAACGGTTTTTCTTTTCCTTTCGGTAACTAGCATCATCTATTAGTTTGTTTTTGTTTGGATAGTCTTAAAAGAGATATAAGTAAAAATGTAAGCAGATTTTATTTTGGCTCTAATTTTTTCAATTCGGAGGTATTTTAGGTAGCAATATCACTGTATAAAAAATAGAGGCTGGGACCAGCAGTTGGCGTAATGGCTGTGTCACTGGACTCCCACGTAGTCAATCACGGTTTGAGTCCCAGCCCCGGTGGCTTAAACTCACTCCGGGCACGTGCGCGTGCGTGCCCAAGATCCCAAAAGGAGAATGGAGGAGAAGGGACTGCTGCC
>NW_006199468.1:26050-26535 GCF_000334495.1 Tupaia belangeri chinensis
TTAGACTAAGACCTCAATGCCTCTTAGCTTTTTCTCACCCAGCCACAGCCAGAGCTAGCTCCAGGCTCTTGCGCTAGTGGCTACCAAACACACGTATTTATTGAGGGATGTCTTACAGGAGTAGGAGGGGTGAGGGGAAAATAAAAGATTTACTCTACTAAACAGGGAATTCAAGGCACAGAAACAATGATCATAAAACATGATGTCTGTCTTGTGTGATTAGGTATAATCAATTACAGTTCTCAGGATGAAGGCGTCTATTTGTCTGGTGCAGGGCCTTTTTGGGTGAGAGGGTCTTGTAGCTCAGGAGACAACACAGGGTGTTTTATTAGCAGTTTTTCATAGTTAACAGTGCACAGGGGAGAAACTGTTTGTAATTAGGTACTATCTGTTGCTTGCCTCATATCAGATAAGAACTTACAGCTAAGATAGTTACTCTTCCCCCTGGAGCCTTCAGGTTTGTTTATCCTGTCTCTGTTAGCCCG
>NW_006199468.1:30410-34333 GCF_000334495.1 Tupaia belangeri chinensis
AAACAGGGAATTCAAGGCACAGAAACAATGATCATAAAACATGATGTCTGTCTTGTGTGATTAGGTATAATCAATTACAGTTCTCAGGATGAAGGCGTCTATTTGTCTGGTGCATTTTCTTCTTAAATCTTGATTACCGGACAGGGCCTTTTTGGGTGAGAGGGTCTTGTAGCTCAGGAGACAACACAGGGTGTTTTATTAGCAGTTTTTCATAGTTAACAGTGCACAGGGGAGAAACTGTTTGTAATTAGGTACTATCTGTTGCTTGCCTCATATCAGATAAGAACTTACAGCTAAGATAGTTACTCTTCCCCCTGGAGCCTTCAGGTTTGTTTATCCTGTCTCTGTTAGCCAGATCTGTCCTTCCTCTATTAACCCACTGGTCTCTGTATTTATTTGCTGAATTCTTTGTTAATCAGTGAATTCTTGTGCTAATTTGGCCTAATACAAGTTAACTTTGGCCTGTAGCATTAACAAGGGATATTTATGTAAAACTAGCCTTAAACTAACTTAGTCTACATATGTTACTAACGCTAATTTGGCTTATACTAACTCAACTTAACAAATGTTAATTTTAGTTTAAGACAGGCAGGTGGGGGGAATCTGTCTCAGGTTCCCTGCCCTTTACCCTTGCAGGGTACCGTAATAACAGTAAATCTCACGGCAGAGAAATTGAGTGCAGGCCAGTACAGTGACACAATGGAGAGTTCATACCAGCTTGTGTTGTCTGCATGGTCCCATCAGACTGCGGCATGGCCATCCCCCCTGGGCGGGGGTGATTTCTTGCTTTCTGTCTCTCTGTTTCTCTCTGTCTTTCTGGGGAGTGCATGCGCCCTATAGCAAAAACCTCTCAAAAGAAAAAAAAAAAAGTAGAGGCAAATGAGTACCATTACAGTAAGAATAGTCACTTTAAAAAGTAAAGTGTCTGGGCCAACCCTGCAGTGTAGTGCAGCACATAAGTGGTATGCATAGGGAGCCAGATTCCACGTGACTGACTGGTTCAAATCCTGCCCCCAGTGGCTTGAAAAAAATGCTAGGGACATACATGCACATGCTCAAAATTCTGATGCGTAGAGAAATGGAGGGAAGGCAATTGTACTATGATCAGCCCTCATTCAGGAGTGCTTCTCTCCACCCTCCTCCCATTGAGCATACACTCTCTGGAAATAAAATAAATGTGTTTGCAGGTGTGTGGAACATTCCTGTTTTTAGATGTTCAGTAAACTTTCAAGGTATCTCTGGTAACAGCAACTGTCCTTGAAAATTAGATTTGTCATTTGAGAATCATAAGTAAATAAACGATTCCAAGCTGTATAAAGTGGGAAAAAAATAAGTATTTAGATATATATACACACATACACATGCCAGTTTTATTATTTATGAGTTGAAAGTCAGGGATAAATTTGTTGAAAATTAGCTTCAGATTCATAGAAAGGAAAAATCTTTGATGTACTGATTAGCACTGTATGTCCTTAATTATGAAATGTTGTCATTAAAAATGGAAAATTACTTGCCTCCTACATAAGAGCATGTCAGTGGTTTTCTACAGAACAGTGACCACTTACCTCTTTTAAAGTACACTTTTAGACCAACATTTTCTCATACCCCATCTGAAGCAAAAATGCTAATTTAAAGCCAAGCAAATAACTTTTATTTCCAATTCTGAAAGGTAATTTCTAAATTTTGTATCCACAGTTCTCACTTGACAGGCACTTCTCTGTAGTAACTCAGTTTAAATGTATTTAGAAAGTAATTTGGGGACCAGCAATGATGTAATGGCTATTTCACTGGACTCCCATGTAGTCAACCATAGTTCGAGTCCCAGACCTGGTGGCTTAAACTCACACTGGGTGCGTGTGTGTGTGTGCCCTAGATCCCGAGAGGAGAATGGAAGAGAAGGGATTGTGGTATGGCCATCCCCCCCTAGGGGGTGATTTCTCGCTTCTTGTCTCTCTGTCTCTCTCTGTCTGTCTGTCTGGCGAGTGCAAGCGCCTTATAGCAAAAACTTCTCCCCCCCCAAAAAAAAGAAGAAAGTCTTTTAAATTTCTAACTTGTAACAAGAAAAGACGGTAAACAATGAGCAAGCTATCTCCTATCCATTTATGTAGAGCAGAGAATAATTCTATAGCTTAATGTTTTAATCACTTTGAAAATTAAATTAGCTCAGTGCACATCTCTCATCAGAATTAGCAATCGCATTATTATGTCACTAACCTTTCTCGTGTGGAAATACTGTAGTGCTACTTATTTTTAAGGAACTAGGCACTGATAATTAATGTCATTAACAAAACAGGTGCCTTGTGGAGTTAGAGTCATTTGGTTTCATTTTTAATTTTTGGGGTTGACTAAAATAAACCTTACTTGTTCTGAAACATCTGGTGTAAGTTGTTGTAAAATAGAACCAAGATTTGGTAACAGAACCAAGATTAATGAATAGACCTAGGCCTGTACACCAGAGAACACGACATGATGTAAATATATTTAAATATACACACAGTTTTCTAGTCTGAGTTTTGGATACTTACTTTGAAAAGCAAAGAATCATTCAGATTGTATTTATTCTAAAAACCAACTGCTATCTGGCCATTAGAGTCTAAGGAATTAGTTTTTCAGATTGTAACCATGTAGAATTTGTTCATCTGCATTGTTCTTTTTTCTTGTAAGTTAACATGGTTTCCAAATTTATTGTTTAAAGAATTCTTTTATTTAACTTTATTTATTTATTTAAATTTCACCAGAGAGGGACAGAGCAAGAGTGTGATAGTGAGGTAGAGAGAGAGAAAATGAGAAAGCAAGTCACCAGGTCTGGGACTCAAACCACAGTTGGACATGTGGGAGTCCAGTGCACTGGCCCTATGTTTCCAAAATGTAAAAGCCTGGATTCTAGAAAGAATGAATATGGCAGTGTTAAAATGTAATTATGCAAACATTTTAATGCTCTTTTCTGTACTGTTTGTTTTTAAATATTTTACTTAAAAAATATTTATTAACATTAAAAAAAAAGAAGAAAAAAATAAATTCACGCCAGGGCAGTGTCCAGAGTCCTGAGAGGAGAACAGAGGAGAAAGAATTGCAGTATGGCCATCCCCCTGGGGGATAATTTCTCACATTCTTCTCTCTGTCTCTCTAGGGAGTGCACATGCACTATAACCAAAAAAAAAAAAAAAGCAAGAGGGACCTGCAGATGGTACAGTGATTATGCCACTGGACTCCCACATGGCTGACCTTGATTTGAGTCCCAGACTTGGAGGTTTTAAACTCACACCAGGCATGTGTGTGTATGTGTCCAAAATCTTGAGAGGAGAATGGAGAAGAAGGGATTGTTGCGTGACCATTCTCCTTGGGGGAGGGGGGAAGTGATTTCTCACTTCCTATCTGCCTGTCTCTCTGTCTTTCGGGTGAGTGCACACACCCTATTGCAAAATCCTCTCTAGAGAAAGAAAGAAGGGAAATAAGAAAAAAAGAAAGAAAAAGAGAAAGAAAAGAAAGAAAGAAAGAAAGAAAGAAAGAAAGAAAGAAAGAAAGAAAGAAAGAAAAGAAAGAAAGAAAGAAAGAAAGAAAGAAAGAAAGAAAGAAAGAAAGAAAAAGAAGAGGAGGAAAAGGTTAAAGCATGAGGTTAAACTCTTGGAGCAGAAGCAAAACTGTACCAGAGGGACCAGCAGTTAGCATAATGGCTATGTCACTGGACTCCCATGTAGTTGACTGCGGTTCGAGTCCCGGACCCAGTGGCTTAAACTCACACCGGGCGCGTGTACGTACACTTGCCCTATGTCAAAAATATCTAAAATCAATCAATCAATAATTTTCATATTTTTTTAGAGAGGTTTTTGCTGTAGTGCACATGCACTTGCTGGAGGTACAGAGAGCAAGAAATCACCCCCAGGGAGAATGGCCTGTGAGAAGTTCAGGGCTTGAAGTTAGGG
>NW_006199468.1:34634-44591 GCF_000334495.1 Tupaia belangeri chinensis
CCCACGCCCACTAAAGCAAAAACCTCTCAAAAAAAAAAAAAAAACCAAAACCAAACAAACAAAAAAACTGTACCAGAGCAGAGCCCGTTTATTCCAAATTAAATCAGATAAGCAGTGGGTGAGTTGAACTATAAAGAATAATGTACAATATACATGACATTCTTTGTAGGTTACATTCCTGGTACAAGGTCAATAGCTATCATTAACTTAGTATTTAGACAACATCTTGGCTTGTGGAATGTCATCCAACATCTTGAGACAGAGCCCATGCCTGGAGTTCCCTCTGGTTGACCATGCAGCATTCTGTCTGAGAATGGGGTTGCCTTCAACTCCCTCCTGCATTTTTCCCTTCTGGCTCTCTCAGGCCTGGGCTGGTTTCTGTCTCCCCCCCATTTTTTTTTTTTTTTTTTTGAGAGGTTTTCGTTATAGGGCGCGTGCGTTCACCCGACAGAGAGAGACATAGAGACAGAAAGTGAGAAATCACCCCCCGGGGGGGTGGTCATGCTGCAATCCCTTCTCCATTCTCCCCCTGGGATCTTGGGCACGCATGCACACGCACCTGGCATGAATTTTAAGCCACCGGGTACGGGACGCAAACCGCGGTCGACTACGTGGGAGTCCAGCGACATAGCCATTATGCTAACTCCTGGTTCCCTCCCCTTTTTGTTTTTAAGGGATCTCATGTAGCATTACTGTGTAGAGGGCATCTCATTGGGCTGCACAAGCAGGGGCTCATCGTCTGCATTGCCAGACTATACATAAAAGAATAAAAGAACAAAGTATCAGGATTAAGAAAATTTAAAAAGAAGGACCCAGAAATTGTGAACTGTTTTAAAGGATTTAACTGACTCAATCTGTTGGTAATACTTTTAAGAATTTGAGAGCCAGAAAGTTGTCAATTGTCTTTAAAGGTATTATACATTTCACTCTGTAATCCTTGAATATCTAAGGTTAAATTACTCTGGCCTAGTAGATGTTTTCAAATATTAATCCAAAGAAAATGAGAAGAAACATTCCAATCACTTTTTTTTTTTTTTTTTTTTTTGAGAGGTTGTTGCTATGCTTGTGCACTCACCAGAAAGACAAAGACACAGGAAGTGAGAAATCACCCCCTGGGAGGGATGACCACACCACAATCCCTTCTCCTCCATTCTCTTGGGATCTTGGACACACACTCACATGTGCCCGGCATGAGTTTAAGCCACCGGGTTCGGGACTTGCACCATGGTCGACTACGTGAGAGTCCAGCAACATAGCCATTACACCAACTGCTGGTCCCTGCAATCACATTTTAAAGCTAATTGTTTTTGTAAGCTAACAAGTTGGTCTCCTAATAAAACTACCGCTTGTTGAAGATCTGCAACTTCAGAGGCGCGATCTATCAATCAGTCACTGAGCAGTCCCCAACTGGTTGGAGTTCTCATGCCATTTCTGAACAAATTCGGCAGTCTGGGTTGTTTGATGCAGTGCAATGCCAGCGGTAGCAGCTGTAGCAATGATAGCAATAAGTTCCATAATAGTAGCAATTAAAAGTCCAATAAATCGTTCAGTCCATTTAAATATTTGACTTAAAGCATCACTTATGATGTACATCTCAGGGAAATGTTGCCATGGGTAGTGCAGCTGCACTAGAAACCAGATTCCAGTTCGAGCTTTTAAAACATAAATGCTTGGGGCCGGCAGGTGGTATGTGGTTAAAGGCGCTGGACTCCCATATGGCCAACCACGGTTCAAGTTCTGGACCTGTTTCTCTTTCTCTGTCTCTCTTTGATCAAAACTGGAAAATAATAATAATAAAGTTAAATAAAATAATTCTAAAAAATAAATAAATAAGCAAATGCTTTTGGGACCAGCAAGTGGTGTGGTGGTTAAGGCGCTGGATACTCCCACACGGCTGACCATGGTTTGCATCCTGGAGCTGGTGGCTTGCTTTCCCACTTTTGCCCTCTGTGTGTGTGTGTGTGTGTGTCCCTCTGGTCAAATAAAAATAAATGAATGAATAAATAAAATTAAATAAGTAATTCTTGAAAAAAAACTAAATGCTTTTATATGATTGGTTAAATGGAACTGAAGAATTAAGACATGTATAGAGAGTGCAATTAGAACAAGATACTAGAGATTCAAATTCATTCCAAATAACAGGACCTTTTAAAAGAAGGTACGGCAGTCTAACACAAGCTTGAACAAAACGAGTGTCATTGACCATAAATTTAAGATCAGAGTGATTGTGATATTTTTATGATATGTGACTGTCCAAGCATGAAGAGGGTGGAGGGCAGAAACAAGCTTCTAAATTTGGTCCAAAAGGTAAATGAGGTCTTGGGGGAGACAGTCCTCCACCATATCGAACAGTACCCTTAGCTGAGGTGCCGATAGATTGTTAGGATGCATTTCATCTCAGACCTTGCAGTGAAGTTTTTAGATGGGCAGAACCCATAGGGCTCTAGTCTATGACACTCCCTTAGGAAGGATTAGCTAATACACATCCTGATTCACCTCGGCATGTTTCTTGTTACCAATTTTGTAATTTAGAAACTGTCATGAATATGTATTTTATAAACAGGCAAAAACAATTTAACAAATTGTCCCCATGTGGAACAGAACAATCTTATTAGTAGATTGTTATAGATAACCCAGTATCTTTCATTTTTGTAAAATTTAAAGGCTGACAGTAGAAATATTTAAACTTCATGTTAATCATATTTCCTTATTTAAAGATGACTTAGACATTTTAAGAACCCTCATTATTTTAATTAGGCACAACTTTAAGATCTAAAAACTTTACTTGTAAATACCCCACTTACAATTGTTTAAATTTCCTTTAACCATTATGTATTGATTACCTGCAAAAACCAAAAAGAAGTCTAGTCATGAATTCATTTTTCCTGTTAGTTAGATATCTATCATGTCACATAACACCATATAACATGTAAATACCAGATGTTATACTAAACCAACCCCATGATATTGCCTGACCAATAGAATTTTAGGCAAAATACATGTTGGACATTGTGAAGATTTGTACTTATTAATCTTTTTATTTATTTATTTATTTTTAAATCATATTTGAAGCTGGCTATTTGTCAAAGATTCAGTCACATAAACTTGAAAAGCTTCTAGATTAATTTGTATGAGTGCTCTTATTTATTAGCCAAATCGAATGGAATTCCTTAAGGTCTTTTATTACATAGACACATGACATACAACACATAACATATATGTACATGCACACTCACACCAACAAAAAGTCTCATAATCTTTTTTTTTTTTTTCAGTCTGAAAACAGCCACTGTTTATTTACTGACCAGATTACAAAAATAATCATGGTGGGTACCTTAGTTCATCCTTCTAATAAGTCTGTTGATCTGGTCTTCCCTGTTGCCAGCATCTCCACGTTCCACAAAAGGGGTGGTCTTTTTCTTCATTCCACCTTGTGGAGAAGTCCATTTGAAGGGCCACAGGAAGTTATTTGCTTCTTTGAAACGTTTTCCAACAGTATAGATTTTATGAATCAGATCCTCCATGCAGATGATGCCAAATTTACCAAGAGATCGAGTAATCAAAGAGGTATCTGTCAAAGCAATTTGCTTCTTATTGATTTTGCCATAACCACGTTTGTAGATCAGTTCATTTACTGACTTCAGGTTCGGGTACCCCCATGCAATATATGGTTCCACAATTCTCAGCATGGTAATTGAGGACTTGTTGAGTTTAACAAAGGTGCCATTGAAGATCTGGCAAAGATGAAGAAGCTGCAATACCTTTCGAACCTTTGGGCTCACTCACACCATACCTCTGATCCTGATGACAAATGCCAATTTGGGTTCTGCAGGTACATAGATGTTGCCAGCTTTTCTTGCCATCCTGGCCATGCGAATCTCAGTTCTGTACATCTGTCTATATTCCTTATGATAGTGCTTAGCTTTTTCATAGATACGCTTCCTCCTTGCCTTTCGAAGCATCTTTTGAGCAAACGTCTTTCTCAGGCACTTGATCTTCACCTCTGCAAAATTCCTTCACTTTTTCTTAAGGATTTCTGGCACAGCAGGAGCCTTTTTCTTGGTTTCTACCATAGCAGGAACCTTCTCTTTCTTCTCTTGAACACCCTCTATGGTTCCAACTGGAAAAGAGGAAGCTAGCCAAGTCTCATAATCTTTTGGGAAGTTCTTTTTTTTCCTTTAAAAGAAGTTTAAAGCTTAACCCTTAGACGTTTATTTCTTACCTCAGGCTTTGTTAGAAAGAAGACAGTTTTGGGACCAGCAGATGGCGTAATGGCTATGTAGCTGGACACCCATGTAGTCAACAGTGGTTCAAGTCCCAGACCCGATGGCTTAAACTCATACCAGGTGCATGTACATGCATGCCCAATGTCCTGAGAGGAGAATGGAGGAGAAGGGATTGTAGCATGGCCATCTGCCCTGGGGGGTGATTTCTCACTGTCTGTCTCTCTCTCTCTGTCTTTCTGGCAAGGGCACATGCCCTATAGCAAAACCTCTCCAAAGATAAATAAATAAATAAATAAATAAATAAATAAATAAACCTCCATTTTTTAGGTGAGAAAGAGAATTCCTCTTTTGTAGGTGGTGGAATCTCTAAATCTGATAATGTGAAGCAACCCAAGACTGATAACTGCCTGAACCTTATGTTCTGATATGGAGGAAACTGTGAGCAACCTTGAAGCAACCTAGGGCTGATAGCTGCTTGGGCTTTCTGTTCTCCTGTGAGTTGGCTGCCTCTCCCCTGAACCATTGAGTGCTGGAGGCCTTGAATTGGATTCCCTGCTTCTCAGCCAGCTCCGTATTTGGGCAGACACTGAGCTCCTTCCCTGATAGGACACTCCAAGAGTGCTGAAACTTCCCCTCCCCAATTCACCCATAAAAGACTGTGTCCAACTCTCAGCTGAAGCTGGAGATTCAGAGTATTAACTCCTCCGTGCCCGCCAACCTAATAAAACAGTTCTCCTATCTCTCTGAGTGCTGTTTCAGTTCCTTGACATCTGGTTTTCTGCAACATTTTGGTTCATTGACTGGGAAGCAGAATCAGGCAGGCCCTCTGTGCCACTGATCCCAAGCAGTTCCCCCCTGGGATGGGCATGGAGGGATAAGTGCATCCCTATCTCATTTGATTGGATCCCTTAGCTGGGATGCCCACTCCAAGGCTGAACATTCCTGGACTCTAAGGCCAAGTGTTCCTGGATCATCAGACTCTGGTTGGAAAGAAAGGCCAACTCCTGGACCCTGATGCATCATCCAGGGTCAACTCTGATAATCTGGTAAATTTCTGGGGATCTGTAGAGCCTAGTCAGCCAGACCTACTCAGATTGAGCAGAAGAGGAGACTCAATCACTCTTCTTCAGTTGCAGAACCAACAGTTAGGACTCATCTAGTAACTGGCTAATGAATGTGAGTGTTTGTGATGAGCAAATGTGTTTGTGGCTCCATGGCTTCTCGCTATGGAGCATGGCTGGGTCTGTTAACTGTGTTTCTATGGTAGTTCCATAAAGTATAAACAGTAGAATTGGTGCTGGGGGACCCAGTCCCTCTCTATGCTTTCAATCCAGTGGAGGTTCTATATCCAATTGCTTATTGCCAAGGAACTACACAAAGCCCACGAGGGACATGGCCAGACAGATGCCTGATTGGTTCCCTCTGGGGAGCACCCACCCTTTTGTCTATTTGTGACACCATTCATGAGAGGGGGGCCACAAAGGCTGATGGGAGGGTTTCCCCTGTACAGGCGGATAGGCAAAGTAATGAACGTCAGGTCATAGATTTTGCCCTCGGAAGTTGGGACATGAATTTCTACTGACTGTGATGCACTTATAGATAAGTCGCAAAAATATTTGCAAAGGCAGATAGAGAATGTAGATGTGGCTGAGGTGTTGTTGAAGCAACTGGCATTTGAAAACGCTAATGTGGATTGTCAAGAGGTGTTAAAGAAAATATACAGCCTGTGGTGACCTTGTAGTTTAGTCCCCATAGCAACTTAGCAACTTTTTTTATTTTTTAAACCAAATGATTTTACACTTCCAAAAGAAGTGAATAGATAAAGGCAGGACTGATGCTAATTTCTGAAAAGTAACTGTGGAAATTGGAGGCAAACAGGACACTGATAGCCATAGAGGTTGAAACAGCTTCAGCAGTCACTTCCAAATCATGAACAATTAGGAAATACAAACTGCAAGCTCCTCTTGAAGGTGCAATCTGATTATCTCAATCTTAAATACTGTTGATATAGCTGGAATATTTTCAGATATCATAGGACTACATGTAATACCAGTTGTTTAAAAAAAAAAAAAGCTTAAATATTTCCACAGCCTCATTGCTCAGCGTACTACTGCCTAAGCTGCCCCAACTCCATGGGGTTCGTCTCTTTGGCATCAACAAATATTGAATAACGGGGCTGGAAGCAGCTCCACAGGCATGGGGAAGGCACTGGAACAAAGGGCTAGACCATCCTTCCCTCTTTCTCATACCGTCTTCTGTATTTTGAAAGACTGAGAACTACACCACCTCTCCCATTCTCACAAGAGAAGAGACTAAAGAATAGGATACTGGGGTTCAGTCCTACTAAGGGCAAATTTCTCTGAATCAGGAAAGGCAGGTGACATAAGGGCCAGATCACTCATCGTAGCGGAAACCATGTCTGGGTGACCTTTATTACACAGCAACTTAGCAACTTTTAATAATCTTGTAGCCCTGATAACAGTCTAACAATTCTTTTTAGTACTGACAGACACTGAGTTAACCCTTCCTCATCCCTAGGATACTCAGGACTTTCTGTTCATGGGCAGTTGCTTTGGGGTTTCTGTTTCTACCTTCAAAAGGTTTCTTCAAGTGATTAAAATTTTAAACTGTTATCAGTAAGAATGTTTTGTTCGATTTTGGGAAATGTGTTGAACAGTTTTTGTTTGTAAAATATGCATCAATGTACAAAACAAACTCTCACAATTTGTGTAAAACAAAAAAGGGGGAAACGGGCTCCACCCACATGTGCTGCCAAAGTACTCTACCTAACCATGTTCAAATTAAATCATTTAAATTCGGCTTTTGACTCAAAATCGCATCAACAGAGCACCACCTGGCAGCATTTACCACCTACTCAAAAGCTTCCTCCAAGTAGTAATCTCCTGAGCCTTCTAGGAAGTGCAGGCTTTTGATAACTGGAGCGGTCAGAGATAGTTGAGATACATGGAGAAGCCTCAGTCCATGTCTTCCAAGCCTACTGTGCTGGACTGCATGCTGACCAATTTTTAAAAGGGGCTTCTCTGGTGATTATGGAGTTAAATTGAGAGGGTAAGAGCCCTCTGTGAGGTTGAATGGCTTTCTTTTAAAGTAGGATGGCCTCCAGAGGAAACTTTACATCCCCCCACCATGTGGGCTATATACAATGTGGTTACTGGCACCCCAGGCCATCCTGACCAGTTTCCCTATGCTGACTCCTGGCTACAGATAGCCCAAGTCATTCCAACCTGGGGGGAATCTGCATAAAAGGAGAAAACCAATGCACTATTTTGGCCACTCATGCCATGCTCCCGTGCCCACCTCTGATCAAAAGAAACCCATGGCTCCAATCCTGCAGGGCCCCCAGAAGAGGAACCATTAGTTGCTCCAGGCCTAGCAGATAATTGAAACCCTGCCCCCATCTGTTTCCCTGGGGCCTGAATAGCAGCCTGAGGAGCCAGTGTCAGCTCCTCCATATCAGTGGAGAAGCTGCCAGCCATCCCGAATCCTGAGCCCAGATTCTGCCTCACCCTCCATCACCTGGTGAGCTGCTGCAGTCCGGGGCAACCTCACTTTTTAGATGCCTCTCCAGGAGGCCCAAGTACTGCCCACCAGGTAGGCATAGAGGGGGGCTTTTATGGAAGGCAGGGCAACTCTCTACTGCCAGCCCTTTACCACCACGATTTGTTTAATTGAAAACACCACACCCCCTCCTACTCAGAACAGCCCCAGGCAATGATAGATCTCATGGAGTCTATACTCCAAACCCACCAGGCCACCTTGGACGACTGTCGGCAACTACTCCTCACCCTACTTAATGCAGAGAAGCACCGCAGAGTCCTTGTGGCAGAAAAGAAATGGCTACAAGAGAATTCCTCCAATGATGTGGTAGATCCCGAGGCTTAGACCAGAACTGCTTTTCTGAATGAAAAGTCTGACTGGGATCTCAATACTGAGGGTGGACATGCCCCTCTCAGCAAGTATCAAGAGGCATTCCTACAGGGAATGAAAGCCAGTGCAAAGAGACCTACTAACATGGCAAAAAATACAGAAGTAATTCAGAAGACAGATGAGCCACCGGGGCAGTTTTACGAGAGACTGTGCAAGGCATACTTGATCTATACTCCATTTGATCTGGAGAGTTCCAAAAGCCAAGAGATGATTAATGCTGCCTTTGTCGCACAGTCAGCCCCCTAATATCTATAAAAAACTCCAAAAACAGGAAGGCTTTGCTGGGATGAATGCCACCCAGCTCCTGGAGATTGCTAATCAAGTCTTCGTGAACTGAGATCAAGAAGAAAGAAGGGAAGCAGATTGGCGAATGAAGCAGAAAGAAACCCTGTTGGCTATCACCCTCAGGCAACCAGATGCCCCACACCTGGTCCAAGAGGGAGGCCAAAAACCAGTCTTAGACCAACCCAATGTGCACACTGCAAAAAGAATGGACACCTGGGAGGTGAATGCCCCAAGCAGAAGGAAAACCAAGGGAGAATGACCAAAAATCGACTGGGAGCCCTCAAGACCTTTTATCCAGAACCCCAAGGGGCCTCCTGTCCATGATGGAATCAGAATAGGACCAACCAGGCTCCATGATTCTGGGCCCCCAGGAGCCCCTGGTCAATGTCAAAGTGAGGGGCCAGACAATGAAATTCATGGTAGATACTGGAGCTGAACACTCCATTGTCACCCAGCCCCTGGGCCCTGTCAGGCCAAGAAGCCACCATCATTAAGGCTACTGGAAGCACCAAAACTCAGCCCTTTTTACAGGTGAGAAGCTGCCAGCTGGGTGGCACCTGGTTACCCATGAGTTCATGTACTTGCCTGATTGCCCAGTCCCATTGTGGGAAAGGGACCTATTGACTAAACTTAGAGCAAAAATCAGCTTTGACTCATCAGACTCAGCTGCCTTAACCATCAGTCCCACCAAAATCCTAACTGTGGCAATGCCCTGAAAGGAGGACTGGCAAGTGTTCACTCCCGAGGCTCCTAGGGAAGATGATGAGGCACTTTCTTCACTTGTTAGAGACTTTCCTGCAATCTGGGCTGAAGGGAACCTACCAAGGATGGCAATTAACTACCCACCTGTAGTGGTCAAACCGATACCTCAGGTGCAGCCCACGTGCCTTTGACAGTACCCAATAAGCTGAGATGCTAGATTGGCCATAAAGAAGCACATCAACTGGCCCAGGGAAGCTGGAATCCTGGTCAAATGTCAGTCTCCCTGGAACACTCCCTTCCTCCCTGTGAAGAAGGGAACCACTGGAGACTATCGGCCAGGCCAGGACTTGTGAGCTGTGAATACCACCATGGTGTCCTTACATCCCATCATACCCAATCCATATACTTTGCTAAGTACTCTCCCAGCAGAGTCTGAATAGTTCACTTGTCTGGATCTCAAGGATGCTTTCTTTTCCCTGTGATTAGCAGCCATCAGCCAACTGATATTTGCCTTCAAATAGGAAGATGTGGACACCCAAAAGAAAACTCAGCTCTCCTCGTCTCGGGTCCCTCAGGGCTTCAAGAATTCACCAAGTTTGGGAACCAGCAGTTAGCGTAATGGCTATGTCGCTGGACTCCCACGTAGTCGACCGTGGTTCCCGTCTCGGACCCGGTGGCTTAAATCTCACGCCGGGCGCGTGTGCGTGCATCCCCAAGATCCCGAGAGGAGAATGGAGGAGAAGGGATTGCGGCGTGACCATCCCCCCTGGGGGGTGATTTCTCGCTTTCTGTCTCT
>NW_006199468.1:44710-47782 GCF_000334495.1 Tupaia belangeri chinensis
CCTGGTTTCGGGTCCCCCAGGGCTTCAAGACTTCACCAAGTTTGTTTAGAGAAGTGTTTGCTACTGACAGAAAATTTTCCAACCCAAGAGACTGGATGCACTCTGCTCCAATATGTTGATGACCTCCTGCTCACCAGAGTGACCTGAAACTTGCTGGAAGGGAACTCGAGCACTACTCCAGCTTCTCCCCCAGGCAGATACAAGGTCTCAATGAAGAAGGCCCAGATCTATGGTACTCAAGTGCAGTTCCTAAGATTCATTCTGCCTAAAGGACAGTGTGCTCTCAGGAATGAACATAAATAGGTTTGGTTGGTGGCAGCCTTAGCTGTCTGGTCTACCAAGCCCAGGGTGACGGCGTCTTCCCCTCTCTGGTGTCCTCAGCCATGGATGATTGCCACTTCCTTCAGCTCCTAGACTACTTTTAATAATTGGCAGATTTCTTTTCTTTAAGAAAGTACAGTTAAAAGGAAGAGAGAGGAGTCTTCTCTCTCAATATAATGCCCCATGAACATGTAGCATGGCAAAGGCATGTTGTGAGTCCATGTAGATGTTTATCCTCTTATCAGCTGCCAATGTTAGGGCTCGGATTAATGCCCAGAGTGGCATAAATGGGCTGGTGGTAGATGGGCTGCCTCAGTCGGCAACCAGGAGACAACTGCACGAGTTCCTGGGAGCAGCAGGGTTCTGTAGGATTTGGATCCCGGGCGTTGCTGAGAAGCCCAGACCACTGTATGAGCTACTCAGAAATCCAGAAGAGGCCCTCGTCGAATGGGGACCCCTCCAAGAGTAGGCTTTCCAGCCCAGAAGAGGCCCTCGTCAAATGGGAACCCCTCCAAGAGCAGGCTTTCCAGGATCTCAAGTCAAGTCTTGGGGAAGCCCTGGCTTTGGGGCTCCCAAACATCACCCAAGAATTTAATCTGTTCATATATTTAAAAAAGGTCAGATAGCACTAAGAGTTCTGACTCAGCCCATTGGACCTTGGGAGAGACCCATCACCTACCTAGGAGACTCAACCTTACGACATCTGGATGGCCCCCTTGCCTGCAAGCTCTTGCAGCCACTGTCTAATTAAAGAGGCAGACAAATTAACCTTAGGCCAAGTTGTCAATGCCCAGGTCCCTCACTTGGTGACTACCCTGATGAACACTAAGGGATATAAATGGCTAACCAGCTCTTGGGTGGCCCACTACCAGGGCTTATTGATTGGAAATCCTCAAATTAGACTCCAGTTCTACAGACCCTCAACCCCACTAGCTTCTTCCTGGCCATGCTGGGGCCTCCTGACCACAACTGTGAAGAGGCCCTCAACAAGGTCTTTTCTGGAAGGCCACTGACCTCACTCTTTCCTGACCTCCCTCTTGCCACTGACAGTAGCAGCTACATGAAGGATGCAATTTGATATGCTGGCTATGCCATTACCTTTCAAGACACAGTGCTCGAGGCTTGGGCACTGCCCCAATAAGATGGTCAGCTCTGGGCTGAACTCTGGGCGTTAATCCGAGCCCTAAAATTGGTGGCCAATAAGAGAGGTAAACATCTACGTGGACTCACAACATGCCTTTGCCACCCTACGTGTTCCTGGGCCATCGTATCGAGAGAGAAGACTCCTCTCAGCTAAAGGAAGGACAGTTAAAAACAAAGACGAAATTTGCAAATTATTAAATGTAGCCTGAGAGCTGAAAGAAGTGGCAATCATCCATTGCAGAGGACACCAGACCGGGGAAGACCCTGTCACCCTGGGCACGGCAGACCGGGCAGCCAGAGCTGCTGCCAACCAAACCCCGACTGCTGTAACCAGAGTGTTATAACTCACAAGTCTCCCAAAATTCCCTTATATGTAAATCTTACACTCTACTTAAGAGTTAAGGGGTTAAGGGACCAGCAGATGACGTATGGCTATGTCTCTGGACTCCCATGTAGTCGACCGTGGTTTGAGTCCCAGACCTGGTGGCTTAAATTCACACCGGGCATGTGTGTGTGTGTGCCCTAGATCCCGAGAGGAGAATGGAGGAGAAGGGATTGCAGCGTGGCCATCCCCCTGGGGGGGTGATTTCTCACTTTCTATCTCTCTGTCTCTCTGGCGAGCGCATGAGCCCTATATCAAAAACCTCTCCAAAAAAAGAAAAAAAAGCGCTTTTTTATAGAACATTTTTTAAAAATATTAAATAAAACAATTTTTTTTTGGAGAGGTTTTTGCTATAGGGCTCATGCGCTCGCCAGAGAGACAGAGAGATAGAAAGTGAGAAATCACCCCCCCAGGGGGATGGCCATGCTGCAATGCTTTCTCCTCTATTCTCCTCTTGGGATCTTGGGCACGTACGCACATGCACCCGGCGTGAGTTTAAGCCACCGAGTCCGGGACTTGAGCCTCAGTCCTACGTGGGAGTCCAGCGACATAGCCATTATGCTAACTGCTGGTCCCAAATATAAAACAACCTTGATAGACCCAGTACCTTTTATTTCTCTAAAATGTAAAAAGTCAAAAGTAGATCATATTAAACTTAATATATATATATGTATATACACTTTTTTATTTAACTTTATTTTAATTTGACCAGAGAGAAAGAGAGAGGGAAAGTGAGAAAGCAAGCCTCCAGGTCTGGCACTGAAGCCGTGATCAGCCATGTGGGAGTCCAATGCCTTTAACCACCACGCCACCCCTTGGACCCCCCTTCACCTTTATATTAATCGGAGTACTTTAACTTACTTTAAAACGACTCAAACATTTTATGAATATCTACTATTTAATTTCTCATAGCATAACTTTAAGTTCTCAAATTACTGAAAAGTTTATTTGTAAACATTAAATTTATAAACACTTCATTTATTTTTATAAGCATTATGTTTTAAGAGCAAGCAGGGAGTTTGGTAACTAAGGTGCTGGGTCTTACATGGCCGACTGTGCAGTTCAAGGTTCAAGGTCTGGACCCTGTGGTCTGAAAAAGATGCTGGGCACTATGCCTGTGTGCCCAAAACTCCCAAGAAGAGAATGAAGAAGGGATTTTTGGCCTGACCATCTCTTCTCAGTGGTAATTTCTCACTTTCCTTCTCTGTCTCTCTCTCTCTGGTAAA
>NW_006199468.1:47855-50539 GCF_000334495.1 Tupaia belangeri chinensis
TTTCTTGTTAACCATGTATCAGTCTGCTGCAGTACTGAGAATTGTAAGAGATTAGAATCACTTACATGAAAATTTGGAAAGTCCCTGTATATACACATTTTCTGTGTGTTTATAAAGTGGAAAAATGAGAAATTACTCCCCAGAGGAGATGGCCACACTGCAATCCCTTCTCTTCCATTTTCCTCCTGGGATCATGGGCACACATGCACATGTGCCTGATGTGATTTTGAAGCCACCAGGTCTAGGACTCGAACCATAGTCGACCATATGGGAATCGGGTGATGTAACCACTATGTCATCTGCTGGCCCCCAATTTTTAAAATGCACTGATATTCAGCAGGTTGTTTTGGGAATGACTCCTGATATTAAGAGAAAAATAGCTGACTAAAATGTGAATGTTCTGTTCAATCAACACATTTCTGCACCCCTTAATTGGAAATTTAAAATAAAAGGTATAGCCTTTTTATTTATTTATTTATTTATTTATTTATTTTTCTTACCTCTCTTACAGTCTCTAGTACCTTCGGATCTTTCCATTTCTACCATAAAGTGAAGATATTCAGGATATAATGAATGGGCCCCTGCTTTGAATCAAACAATAGGGTCTCATTGTTTCTCATGGCTCAGTAATATTTCATAGTGTATAGGTGCCACAGTTTTTCAACCCAGTCAACAGGTTTTGGACACTTAGGTTGATTCCATGTCTTAGCAATTGTGCAAAATGTTGCAATAAACATGGACCTTCAAGTGTCCTTTCAAATGAATGATTTCCTATTCTTTGGGTAAAAACCAAGGAGTGGGATTACTGGGTTATATGGTAATTCTATTTGTAGGTTTTTTTGAGGAAACTCCATATTGTTTCTCACAGAGTTTGTAGTGATTTACATTCCCACCAACAGTGTAAGAGAGCTCCCTTTTCACCACAACCTTACTAGCACTTCTTTTTTTGTTTTGTTTTGATTCTAGTCATTCTAACCAGAGTTAAATACAATAATATCTCATTGTGTTTGTTTTGTTTTGTTTTGCATTTGGTATGGGGTGCACGCACTTGCCAGAGAGAGAAACAGAAAGTGAGAAACCACCTCCCAGAGAATATGGACATGCCACAATCTTTTCTCAGTCTCCTCTTGGATTTTGGGCATGCGTGCACATGTGCCTGGCGTGATTTTCAAGCTGTCGAGTTCGGGATTCAAACTGCACAGTTGGCCATGTGGAATTTAGTGTCTTAACCTCCATGCCACCTGCTGGCCAGCATTGTGACTTTAATATTCATGTCTGTTAGGACAAGACTTTGAACATTTTTTCATATGCGTTTTGGCCATTCATAAGTCTTCCTTGGAGACTTATCTATTCAATTCATGGGCTCATCTTTAAATTGGATTATTCTGGTTTTTTCCTTTAAGATTTTTGCCATAGGGTTCATGTGCTCATCAGAAAGATCAACAGACAGACAGTGACCCCCTTCTCCTCCTGCAACCCCTTCTCCTCCTGGAATTTTGAGCACGAACTCACACATGTGATTTTCAAGCTCTTGGGTCCAGGACTCAGACTGCAGTTGACCATGTGGGAATCCAGCACCTTAATTACTTCACCACCTCTGAGTCATAAGGATTATTCTTTTTTTTTTTTGGAGGGGTTTTTTTCTATTGGGCGCGTGCACTCGCCAGACAGAGAGAGACAGAGAGACAGAAAGTGAGAAATCACCCCCTGGGGAGATGGCCACGCCACAATCCCTTCTCCACTCTGCTCTCGGGATCTTGGGCACGCACGCACATGCGCCTGGCGTGAGTTTTAAGCCACTGGGTCCAGGGCGCGAACCGCGGTCGACTACGTGGGAATCTGGTGACATAGCCATTACGCTAACTGCTGGTCCCAGGATTATTCATGTTTTAAATGGGTGAACTGCTTGAGTTTCCTGCATATTCTTGTTATTAATGACCTTGTCAGAAGAAAAATTGGTAAATATTTTCTCTCATTCAGAGGATTATCTTTTCACTCTAATTATTGTTTCCTTTACTGTAAGGGAAGCTTTTTAGCTTGATGCAATCCCACGTTTCTGTTCCTAGGGATTCTTGCCTGCACTGTAGGGGTCTTAGTTAAGACGTCTTTGTCAATCCGGTGCAGACCAACATGACACCAGTTCTCCATCTGGAAAGACAGCCAGGTGGGGAGACAGCAATGAATGTGGGTCATGAAGTTAATCTCTTAGTGGAGGCAATTCATCATTTGGGTTCAAAAAATGCCGATGGAAAGTTAAGTGTGAAATTTGGGGTCCTCTTCCGGGATGATAGATGTGTCAACCTCTTTGAAGCATTGGTGGGAACTCTCAAAGATGCTAAACGAAGAAAGATCATTACGTACTCCAGGGAACTACTTTTGCAAGGTGTTCACTATGATGATGACATAATTTGCTGCAAGATGAATGCAGTTTTCATATCTTTGTGTATTGTTATTTTTTGCTTCTGTAAACTGGAATATTTAGTCAAAGGACATACAAATGAGCATATTTAATGTGTTTTTATATAACAGTAAACAAAAAGAGACTCAAATTTTAGAAGTCTGTTCTCTTTTATAAAGAAAATTTATGTATTAGGTTGTAAAATAAACAAAACCTAGTATTTTTCTCAGGAATTTGGTTGAGGCAATGAGGCTCTTTTTTTTTTTTTTTTTTTTTTTTGGGCGGG
>NW_006199468.1:50754-55126 GCF_000334495.1 Tupaia belangeri chinensis
GCCGCAATCCCTTCTCCTCCATTCTCCTCTCGGGATCTTGGGCACGCACACACACGCGCCCAGCATGAGTTTTAAGCCACCAGGTCCAGGACGCGAACCACGGTCAACTACGTGGGAGTCCAGCGACATAGCCATTATGCTAACTGCTGGTTCCCAAGAAATATATTTATATAATAAAGACATGTAACTGTCAAAAAGAAGAAGAAGAAGTCTCTGTCTACTCCAATGTCTTTAAGAGTTCTCACTCCTGATAGTAGTTTTATAGTTTGAGGTTTAGCGCTGGAGCAAGGTAGCAGTGAGTGTGGCCTGCTGGTGTGGGCTGCCTCCGCGGCCTCCTGCCAGGCTCTGGAGATGGATATCTTCTGATGATGGACATCAAGAAGACAGCTGGTTAAATCCTTATAATTTTTTTTTTGAGAGGTTTTTTTTGTTTTTTTTGTTTTTTTTTTTTGCTATAGGGCATGTGCACTCGCCAGACAGACAGAGAGAGACAGAGAAACAGAAAGTGAGAAATCACCCCCTAGGGGGGATGGCCACACCACATTCCATTTGAGTTTAAGCCACTGGGTCCAGGATGCGAACCGCGGTTGACTACGTGGGAGTCCAGCGATATAGCCATTACGCCAACTGCTGGTCCCTGGTTAAATCCTTATTTGTCCAGAAAATTGATCCAAGAAGAGATAATCACTCTACTCTCCTAGCCTAAAAGGAAATGAGCAGTTTATACATTCTAGGCTAAACTGGAATGCCTAGAAGCATGCCATAAAATGTGCCAGAGGTGTTGCCAAAGATTAGTGAAGATATTACCTTGTACTTTGGTGGGGACGTGGAGCACGTGGTATGCAAAATTAAGCAAAATTAAGCAAATTAAGTTGTCCACCTCTGGAAGTATGAAGGAGACCATCCAGCTCACAGAGGTCATGAATAAACTCAAAGAAAATCAGGAATTTATAGGATTCTGTAAGACAAGAAGCAACATGCTTCTCTCCAGAAAGAACCAGCTGCTACTGGAGTTCAGTTTCTGGGATGAGCCTGTCCCACTGTCAGAGCCAAATAGACATGAACTCAGATCTTGCCAGCTCCAGCCAGGAACCATGACTGAATGGGGCGATTTGTTTTAAAGGTTTTTTTTTTAACTTTATTTATTCATTTATTTATTTTAATTTGACCAGAGAAGGACAGAGCAAGAGCGAGAGAGACAGAGAGAGAGAAAGCAAGAAAGCAAGCTGCCAGGTCCAGAACTTGAGCCACAGTGGGTCATGTGGGAGTCCCATGCCCTCAGTCACCATGCCACCTGCTGACCCCAAATGGGGCATTTTGGGGGCTCATGCAATTTGCTTCAGGCAGGACAGTAAGGAAGCAGTGGGAGGATTCGTCTCTGAGATTGGGCACCTGTGTATGTATCGTCTTTGGGCTTGCAGGATCTTCGAGCAGGGAAGATATGCAGAACGCAGTGTGGCATAAACGTGACTGGGGAGAATTGGTCTAGTATACAGTCCCACGTATTCAGGACATGGGATCCAGAACCACGATCCCCCTCCAGTAAAGCGATAGCATGCATATGTGCCTACCTAAATTTAAGTGACAGATATTTGTTGTGAATTAATTTTAATTGCATATCAAGGGAACAAGAAACACTGAAATGTAAACTGCTACTTTGAGAGACCTCTTTACTTTAAAATTTACATAATCACAAGAATGGAAACTATTAGTTTAGCTGGTGTCCCACTATGTTGGTCGAATAGCCTGATGGTATTTGACCACTCCTCTGCCCTCCAGGAAGAGAGGATCCGATGTAAAACTGCAGTTATCCAGCCATGAAACAATTAGCCATTTCTTTATAAAAGGCAAATCCGTTTTATACAATCACAAATTTTTAGACAAACTTCTTGTATCAGGAAGACATACCAATTTCATTTTTTCTAGCAGTTTTTCAGACTCTCAAATAGAATTAAATTATGAGTGTATCCAACACCTGAAACGTCTGAACTTACTCCAGGAACCAGCAGTTAGTGTAATGGCTATGTCGCTGGACTCCCACGTAGTTGATTGCGGTTCGCGTCCTGCACCCGGTGACTTAAAACTCACGCCCGGTGCGTGTGCGTGCGTGCCCAAGATCCCGAGACGAGAATGGAGGAGAAGGGATTGTGGCGTGACCATCCCCTCTGGGGGATGATTTCTCACTTTCTGTCTCTATGTCTCGCTCTTTCTCTCTGGCAAGTGCATGCGCCCTATAGCGAAAAAAAAAAAAATCTCTCAAAAAAAAAAAAAGTCTGAACTTACTCTCACTTTTTTTTTTTCCTTGAGAGGTTTCCACTATAGGGCGGCATGAGTTTAAGCCACTGGGTCCCAGACTCGAATTGCAGTTGCCTACATGGGAGTTCAGCAACATAGCCCTTACGCCAACTGCTGGTTTCAAACTTATGCTCATTTTGGGCAGTATGTCATTACTGAGCTGGTGGTGGGAGGCAAGGCACATTTAATTGTTAAGTTGGTCTTCACACAGTGTATTGTGCTGTCTCCACATGAGAGGAAACAAAAAGCTTGAATCTATGTATCATATGTGATTCAGAAATGAACACTTTAAATAGCACTAATTTTTATTTGTAATGGTTTTCTTTTTAGAGGTTTTTGCCTTAGGGCATGTGTGCTCACCAGAAAAAAAGAGACAGAGATAGTAACAGGGAAAGTGAGAAATATTCCCCTCGGGGGGTGGCCACATCACAATCCCTTCTCCTCCATTCTCTTCCCAGGATCTTGGCCACACACGGACATGCACATGGCATGAATTTCAAGCCACCAAGTCCAGGACTCGAACCATGGTTGGCTATGTGAGAGTCCAGCAACATAACAGCTATACTAGCTGCTGACCCCTGTAATATTTTCTGTACAAAACAAAATAGCACTGGGAACTAGCAGTTAGCGTAATGGTTATGTCGCTGGACTCCCACGTAGTTGACTGCGATTCGCATCCTGGACCCGGTGGCTTAAAACTCACACCAGGCGCATGTGCGTGCGTGCCCAAGATCCCAAGAGGAGAATGGAGGAGAAGGGATTGCGGCGTGACCATCCCCCCTGGGGGGTGATTTCTCACTTTCTGTCTCTATGTCTCTCTCCATCTGTCTGGCGAGCGCACACGCCCTATAGCGAAAAAAAACTCTCAAAAAAAAAATAGCACTAAGAAAAGAGGTTTTCGCTATAGGGCGAAAGACAGAGAGAGACAGAGAGACAGACAGAGAGAGACAGAGAGACAGAGAGCGAGAAATCACCCCCCAGGGGGGATGACCAAGCCACAATCCCTTCTCCTCCATTCTCCTCTCGGGATCTTGGGCACGCACGCACATGCGCCCGGCGTGAGTTTAAGCCACTGGGTCCAGGACGTGAACCACGGTTGACTACATAGGAGTCCAACAACATAGCCATTACACTAACTGCTGGTCCCTCTGGTTAATATTTTAATAAGCTCATAGCAGATATTTCCAGACTCATGTAAGAAGAGTGGTACAGGTAGAGATTTAAATTGGCATAAAATTGAGTTCTTTGTCTAGCTGTTTGATCTATTTTTTAAATATAGTGAGCCAATTCTGTGACTATAATCATGTGAAAGTCCTGTTGAAATGAAAAATTATGTCTGTCCCACAAATTTTAAAAAATGATCTTATATCAAATGTCAAACTTTTACATGTGAATGATTTTATCCAAGAATATATAAAGGTCAATGAAAATCCTCTTAATTTTCACCAAAAAATAATAATTTGAGGGGTTGGTAGGTGACATGGTGGTTAAGGGCACTGGACTCCCACATGGCTGATAGCAGTTCAAGTCCTGGACCTGGTGGCTTGCTTTCTCACTTTCCCTTTCTCTGGTCTGTGTAGAGCAGCCAATCTGAAAACATGTGATTAAAACATGCGGCATGAAGACACATGCAGATATCAGGCCACATGTTTTAATCACATGTATTCAGATTGGCTGCTTTCCACACTGGTCAAATTAAATAATAATAATTAATAGAGTTCAATAAAATAATTTTCTTTTAAAATTATTTTATTTTATCTTTATTTATTTTTATTTTGGGACCAGCAGTTAGTGTAATGACTATGTCGCTGAACTCCCATGTGGTCAACCGTGGTTCGAGTCCCGGACCCAGTGGCTTAAACTCACGCCAGGCACGTGTGCGTGCGTGCCCAAGATCCCGAGAGGAGAATGGAGGAGAAGGGATTGTGGCATGGTCATCCCTCCTGGAGGGTGATTTCTCGCTTTCTATCTCTTCATCTCTCTCTGTCTTTCTGGCTAGTGCATGCACCCTATAGCAAAACAAAAAAAAAAAAAAAAGAAAAAAGAAAAAAAATCCTCCAAAAAAGGAAAAATATTT
>NW_006199468.1:55207-62954 GCF_000334495.1 Tupaia belangeri chinensis
CCGCAGTCGACTACGTGGGAGTCCAGCGACATAGCCATTACGCTAACTGCTGGTCCCAAAATTTTTTTTTATTTTTATTTGACCAGAAAGGAACAGAGAGAAAAAGAGCAAGAGAGAGCAAGCAAGTAAGCCGCCAGGTCCGGGACTTGGACCGCAGTCAGCCACACAGGAGTCCAGTGCCCTTAACCACCATGCCACCTGCCAGCCCCACAAGCTAATATTTCTTAGAGAAAATTAAAAGGATTTTTATTGACTTTTATATGTTCTTGGATAAAATCATTCACATGTAAAAGTTTGACATTTGATATAAGATCATTTTTTAAATATGTGGAACAGACATAATTTTTCATTTCAACAGGACTTTCACCACACCACCTGCTGGCCCAATAAATGCTTTTTAAAAAAAATTTGGGTGTGAGGATACAAGGCAGGTGGTATGGTAGTTAAAGGTGCTGGATTCCCCCATGGCCTACCACAGTTCAAGTCCTAGACCTGGAGGCTTGCTTTCTCTCCCTTTCTCTCTGTCTCCGTGTGATCAAATTAAAAATAATAATAACAAATGGAATTAAATAAATACATATATATATTTTTTAATTTGGGTGTGCTGGGGGCCAGCAGGTGGCATGGTTAAGGGCACTGAACTCCCACATAGCTGACCGTGGTTCAAGTCCTGGACATGGCAGCTTGCTTTCTCACTTTTCTCTCTCTTGCTCTCTCACTCTGTCCCTCTTTGATCAAATTAAAATAAAGAAATAAAAAGTTAAATAAAATAATTCTAAAAAAGAAAATTGGGCGTAAAGACTGTGTGTGTATTCAACAGGAAACCACAATATTTAAATCAACCAACCTAATGTTACAACTATTGGGTTATCGGGATGGTCACAGTGCATTTTGGCATAGAAAACCAGAAAAATATGGGAACCAGCAGTTAGCGTAATGGCTATGTCGCTGGACTCCCATGTAGTCGACCACGGTTCGTGTCCCGGACCCGATGGCTTAAAAACTCACGCCGGGAGCGTGTGCGTGCGTGCCCAAGATCCCGAGAGGAGAATGGAGGAGAAGGGATTGCGGCGTGACCATCCCCCCTTGGGGGTGACTTCTCGCTTTCTGTCTCTATGTCTCTCTCTGTCTGTCTGGCGAGTGCACGCGCCCTACAGTGAAAATCTCTCACTCTCTCAAAAAAAAAAAAAAAACCAGAAAAATATGCCATGACTTTCCTCACAACCTAATACTTTGAAGTGGCCAAATGTAAACTAAAAAGCCTTAATTAAAGTAGTACAATTTTGTGTAACTTAGCATCAGTAGTTCAATAAATTTGGATTGCCATACAGGGGCTTGCATTATAAGAAAAACACACAAATATCTGATTATTATTGTTGTTATTAACTTGCCACAGGGCATTTGCACCTGCCAGTAACAGATAAAGAGACTGAAAGAGAGAATGAAAGTGAGAAAGCGACCCCCTGGGGCCAGCGGGTGGCATGATGCTTAAGGCATTGCACACCCACATGGCTAACCACACGGTACAAGTCCCGGACCTGGCAGCTTGCTTTCTCAATTTCTCTATCTGTCTCTCTCTGTTCTACTATAATAATGATGATAATGGTGAATAAAATTATTATTCTTTAAAAAATGAAGGAATAAATAAAATTAAATAAATAATTCTTAAAAGAAAGAAAGCGACTCCCATAAGGAACTGGCCACTATTCAGTCCCTACGAGATTTTGGGCATGCACACACATGGTTCCACAGATTATTTTAAACTCTTCTCAGCACTTTCTAGCAGTACACTCTCCTAAAGCCCAGTCCTGACTGACTGTCCTGGAGACTAACCCCACAGAAGGGACTGAACGTTTCTGGGTAGCCAGATAAGGCTGAGAACTGTCCCAGAGACCAGTCACACATGCCAGCAGGCCCTTCAGATTTCCATAACATTCATATTCCTCATTCCCAAATAACTACTGTACCTCTAAAGACAGACTTCATGTATTTTTTAGTTTGTTTAATTCCTTGTTCCTCACTGTCATTTGGTAAAACGTCTTGTGAGACCAACCTTGTTTATGGAAAATCAAGAGAAGGGATTGTTCATTCTTTGGCTTAGACATTGAAGAATTAATATCCCCTCCCAGACTTACTGTGGTATGGTCAGTTGGCATTAAATGGTTCCTGAGGGAAACTGAGACTTGGGCTGGAATCAAAGCCACTGGGCCAACCACCCCCTCCCACTGCCCAGCACAGCCTGAGGCTCTGCTCTGGGTGAGTGGAAGGCCTCTCTTCTCACTAACAGCGCCTTAGCACTCGCCAGGATCCTGGGAAAGCACATTCCCAGGGCGTCCATCTGTGGCCTGTGCTGTCAAAGGGCAGTTCATCTTCACTAACAAGAGCTCCACTTCAGCACGGCTTGGCAACCTGGAACAATTGATAATGCCAAACCATCCAAGGACTACTAAGGCTTTTTTATTTGTTGCAGTTTGGTGCTCAGTGGGATTCTCTCTTGATCCAAAGGGGAAGGGAGTCTTCAGTTCGGATTTTATTAAGTTTCTTTATTCACTGAACCCAGTTGAGAGGGAAAGTTGGCCCTTTACAGGCATTTACCACCAAAACATGGTGAAAGCACGTGGGCACCACAGCCATGCACAAGATGGGACCGTGACCTCAGTTGGCTGCAGAGCGCATGGACTACATTGTGCAGCTGGCTTGTCGCACTGGGCATGATGACCACGAGGCCCTGGGCTTCAGAAGTGGGGCAGGGGTGAAAGGTGGAGGGCTTTGCACTCACAGGAGACAGATCCTGGAGGGGCCCAGGCTGATGCAGATTTAGGCCTACGGTGTGTGTGTTGGTGGAGTGTGGGAGGCTGCGCACCAGTGAGTCTGCCGAGGTTTCTCAGAGAGCAAACAATTACCATGATTGGTTCCCTTCCAAAAACCTGACCTTAGAAACCTTGCTCTGATATGCACTACAATCCCTCAAATTTGCATATCTGGCACCTCATTGTCGGCGTCTGCCCCAGGGCTTGGGTCTGGCTGAATCATGATCAGAGGGCTGCTGGTGAGGAAGAGAAAGAGGACGAGAAAGAGAAAGCCCTCCATCTTGCCAGGACCAGGGAATTGGAAAGAACGAGACAAAGGGATAGAGTAGAAATGGACACAGGCAGCCTGAGCCTAGGTAGCCCAAGCAACTTGTGCCGCCCAGACAAACTGGACGTCTTTATTTATAGTACAAGAAGACATTACACATGTGTGTTTCATGATACTTCATGGATTGGTTGCTAGGTTACAGACAATAAGAAGCAGTTAACAAATCTATAAGGGATTAGTCACACCCAAGGCAAGGTGTATCCCTTGGCGGTAATCCCATCTAGAGTAAATCTCATCTTCCTTTCTAATGCAGAGAACTAGCTGTTAGGTGTGGGGAAGGAGCTAAAGAACTTCTCCATAAGGAGTGAGCCACCACACCCAGAGTAGGCTAAAGAACCTTTCAGATGCAGAGCAGGGATTGGATTTTACTATTTGGGGTCAAGATGTTTCTTGAAGTCCATCAGATGTGTCTGTTGGAACGCCCCTAGTAATTTCCACCCTTGCTCTGTCTGCAGCCAAGGTCAGGGAAAGACAAGTTACAAGGTTCTGCCAAACCCCAAAAGAGCATGTGGTGTTTGCTCAGCACATGTCCCCACATTTCCCCCTTTTTTGTTTTAAAGCCAACATGGCCTGAGTTGCTAGGAGGGAGGTCAGCACCAAGGGATACACACAGGCATTAGGTGACTACTATAACAATTAAGTAACATAGTATAAAATTAGTTAACATTATTTTCTTAGAAAGCAGCATTGGTGCTATGCAATTAAGGCAGTATAAGCTATTACGAGATAGATTAACTAAAATATAATTAAACGTGTAGGTCATACATGTAAAAATCCAGTCTACAGACAGTTGAACAAAGCAAATAGCATAGTTAACATTTTTTTGTTTTTGCAGGAATGAGATCCTGGTCACAAGTGTTCATTGAGTTAGCAGTCAATTTGGCACACATAGCAATGAACAAGTTCTCAGGAGTTGGTTCTTTATCTTGTTTCTTCAGCATTTCCTGAGCATCATTAGCTAATGCTTTGATGTCACCCCAAGTGCTAGGGTGGGTGGGCAGAATGGGGGTGAGGGAGTAGAGGAAGAAGGCAGGCTGTAGGGCCAGGTAACAGGGGCCGGCCAATGGGCACAGGACTAGTCTGTCTGATGGGGAGTCATCAGAGGGCAGAGGGGCTGGCACAAAGTCTGGGGCATTTCCAAGGCCACGACGGATGGATGTAAGACACGGACTTGCCACGGAAGCAGGTGAGTTGAAGAGGGCACCCACACATGCCAGGCTTCCCCAGGTCTGACCTGGCCTCCCTGCTCCAATCCCCACTCCCATGCTCCCAGGGCCCTCGTGGCCACCTTGGGTTCCTCTACTCATGACAGAACACGTTTTCATCACAAAAATGCAGCTGCCTGGCGCTCCACAGTGCTGGCAAACAGCTGTCCACACTGGGTGCCAGACAGAGCGCCCCAGGGTGCCCAGGCGCAGTACCAGCTAGAGGCCAATGAGCAAGTATCCTGCAGATGCCGTCAGTGTGGATGGAGGAGCACCTAGTGGAAGAGAAGGGTTTTGGTGAAGCCAGGGTCCGAATGCAGAGGGGAGAGCACAGTTCAGGGGCGGCAGGGCAGTGAGAGGAGGGCGTGTCTGCCCTCAGTGGCCTCCTAACAGGCTGAGCCCTAACAGGTCGGATGTAGCCTCAGGGAGGCCACGGAGACCAGGGTTAGGCGCCGGAATGCGGAAGACCCGGCCACTCGCTGGGGAACTCCGGGCCTTGTGCATTGGTGCTGTCGTGGTGATCATGCAGCCTTCTAAGCAGCTGACACGGGTTCAATTACTTGCCCACATACCCTGCGACATTTAGCCCAGTTCCACCGCCAGGATGCTCAGTGCCTTGCGGGGGAGGATGAAAAGCAACAGAGGACAGTGTGTGTGTGTGTGTGTGTGTGTGTGTGTGTGTGTGTGCGCTCAGGGGGGTCAACGATCAGGGATGAAGAGGCAGAGGACCAGCTGGCTGAAAGGATGAGCAGAAAGCAGGCAGGTGGGACTGAGCTCGGGTCAGAGCCAGATGGAAGCCCATGTGCTCTGAGGGTACCCCCAGCTCCCAACACTGTCGGGGAGAACAGCCCCTGGGATGCTGTGCCCGCCAGGCGGTGAGACTTGCCTCACTGATCAAGTGCGAGTTCCCTGGGAAGCCATCTAGGCCAGACCCCAGAGTGAGAGGGAGTGAGTTCAGGCAAGGCCGGTGAGAAATAGACTTCATGGGGCGCTGGGACAGCAATAAGCCCCGGTCAGGGCAGTGTGGACGTCTGAGGTGCGGTGTGTGTGAGAGACGTGTGGGGTTAGTTGAGGTGACTGGTGCCTGAGCACATGGGTGAGGTGGTGGGTCTAGTTTTTGGAATGTGGGGAGAGCGAGTGAGGGAGCAAAATCGGTGGTAGTGGGGGGAATGGGTGAGGGGAGCGGGCGCAGTTAGTGCCTGGCCAGTGGCACGTGTATGACATAAGCAGCGAAAAGGTCCCTACAGGGTAGAGAAGTGGAAGAGTCAGGCATGGGGGTGAAAACAGAAGTTTCTAGACTGGCGGAAAGGAGGACGTGGTGGGAAAGTGGGATGGAGGAGATTTGTAGGAGCAAAGGGCCTCACTGGAGTAGGCCGGGGCTGGGCACGGTTGGAGCGTCTCGGCTGTAGCTGGCGCCCGTGGAGCACAAGAAGGCACGAGCCGTACACTGGGGATTTGGGGCTGCAGGACCAAAATGAGGACAGATAGCTGCATGGGCCGGGAATCGAACCCGGGCCTCCCGCGTGGCAGGCGAGAATTCTACCACTGAACCACCCATGCACTGATACCGGTGGGGGAAAGGACGGAGGCCTAGGAGCGCTTCCTGCCAGCCCCGGGCGCGCAGCCGGTGGTTGTACTGGTGGCCCGCGCGCTGAGCGTCTTGAGCTCCCGCGAAGCGCACAAGCAACGCCGGAGGGGGCTGGGAGCAGACTAGCGACCAGGAGAGACTCTAGTCCCGACGAAGGCGTGGAGAGTTAGGCACACGGAGGGAACGGCGTCGTCTCTGTGGCACAGGGGTCCCAGACGCGGAGGAAGAAGCCGGGAGCCTCACTGGGCCCTTGGGACGTCCAGTTGCCGTCGGGGAAGGTGTGCTGTGGCGGGCGTGGCGAGTGCGGATGGTGTCGTCGGCTACCGCACCTTGCCGGGACCCCGACCTACAGTCCTTTTCTGGCTGGCTTTCTGGCCTGTGCAGCGCGTGGGAGCCAGAGCGCGGAAATCGAGGCCGGCGTGAGGATGGAGGTGGGTTTGGGGGACGAGTGGTCCTGTGGGGAGGAGAATGACAGTTCTCACCTCCACCGTCGCTGCGTGCGTCTCCAGCCACAGAGCGCTGCTGGAGCTAAGAGATCCGGGTCTGTGGGAGCCTCGAGGCTCCCGGGTACCGGAAGACAGGCTCTGCTGGGCTGTTGGTAGGGATGGAGGTCGGGGGCTTTGGAGCGCCTGGATGGATAGGAGGAGCCTGTAGGCAGAGCGTGGCGCTGAGCGTGGCGGCTGGCTGGCGGTGGCCAGGTGAGGGTGGAGGCTTGGCTTCCGGGAAGGCCATGAGTGGGCGAGGTGAGGCAGGTGGAAGGGTCAGGGATGGGGACTGGCGACGTCGTCCGGCTCGGGGAGGGTGGCGGATATCTTGGCCATCTGCCGGCGCCTCCTGGGGACCATGTGTCCAGATCTGACTACCCAGGCCGGCCAGGTACAGGGATCTGGGAGGGTACGGCTAGTGGGTGTGGAGGGGGTGGACGGGAGGACGGCGGAGGGGAGGATGGTGGAGGGGGTTGGGAATGTTGGGGCCGGAGTGTTTCTGGTGACCTGAAGCCCAAGGTGAACCAACGTGGGGGCCCCAGCCTTACAGTAACATGCGGACGGCCACCTGCTCAGGGTGCAGAGAGCGGTACTGAGGACTTGGTGCAGCGCACAGGACTTGGGATGGCGGCCTCAACTAGCAGAAGTCAGGGGTGGGTGTCAGACCGTGGAGGGCTTTGCACGCTCGTGACTGATCCTGCGGGCCGGTGGTGTTGCTGGCGGAGGCTGTGCGTGTCAGTGTGGAGTGGGATGGGAGCCTGGGGTCTGGAATGGGGGGAGGGGGGACCGGCAGGTTAGAAGGGATACTTAGCGGGAGGCCAGAGGCTGTGGAGTGTGGCCACAGGGGTCGCGAGAGGGTGCGTGGCCAGAGGCAGGTGGCAAAGGGCAGAAGGGGCTGGCTGGCTCGGGGGTGTTGGGGCGGGAAAATGGCGAGTTACCTAAGACGAAAGTGTTGGAAAGGTGGTGATGAAAGAGATGCCAGAGTTGGAAGAGTAGGCAAGCCGGCAAGCCGAGCAGGCTAAAATGTGGGCTTGTCAGGAGTGGGATTCGAACCCACGCCTCCAGGGGAGACTGCGACCTGAACGCAGCGCCTTAGACCGCTCGGCCATCCTGACAGCTCGCCTGGCTGCTTCCCCATTAGCTAGTCTGGGAGCGGGCGCCAAGCGCCAGTGCCCTGGGCTAGGTGCGCCGAGGCCTGGCGGCCTAAGGTCCAGGTGAGCAGGCTACAGACCGCGCCGCGCTGGCCCTGGGATGGCCAAGTGGACCGCGCCGGCAGGTAGCGACATCGAGGTCCCGGCGCCCGCAGGTGCAAAGCAGCCCGCCTTCCTCCC
>NW_006199468.1:62982-67152 GCF_000334495.1 Tupaia belangeri chinensis
CGCCCCCTGGCGCCGGTGGCGCCGCAATCCGGCAGGGCACGCAACCCCCTGGCCTCTGGCCTCCTCTCAGTCTCAGCCTTTGGCTGGACTCCTGCGCCACTCCCTCCTGGCGTGGGAGGCAACAGGCGTGGCACGTTGGCGGGAGATTCGTGCCACCCGGGTCAGGGTCGGGCCATGTGGGGGAGAAGGACCGGTTGGAGAGGGATGGCGAGTAGGTGGCCTGTCCCGGCCAGGGCAGGGCAGGACGTATACCATCACTCTCTGGCGCCCAAGACAGCCCTTCTCCTACTGCCTGTCGCACGCAAGCATGGTGTCATCTCAGGCCTGCCCCGGAGCCCGGCTCGGCCTCTCCGCTGGCTCGCCAAACCTGCCTCCCATGCTGCCCACCCCCCACCCCCGCCCCAGCCCTCGTGGCCCGCTCGGCTTCTTTTCTTCCGTGTGGCCGGACGGTGTTCGGGCACGGTGGCACGCCCCCGTTGCGAGGCGGGGGATCCGCCCGCCTGGACCGGGGTGGAGAAGAACTTTGGCGAGGGCTCCGTGGGGGCGACAGACACTGGAGGTCGGGGTCGTGCTGTCCAGTTGAGCCCAGGTCCCGGGTAGAGGGGAATGGGGGTGGGGGCGGCAGGGCAGCGTCAGCGCGCCCAGGAACAGGGCTTGCGCCGGGGCGGAGCGCTGGGCCGCCATTGGTGGCTCTGTCTGCTCCAAGCCCTTCATCCGTGTGAGGGGCTTCTGGGCAGGTTGCGCTGGGAAGCGCTTAGGCGCCGACTTGTGAAAGCCGGTGTGGTTCGGTGCAGCTGTTTGGATCCTGTGCGTTGGTGGTATAGTGGTGAGCATAGCTGCCTTCCAAGCAGTTGACCCGGGTTCGATTCCCGGCCAACGCATTGCGTTAACTTTTTTGCCCAGCCCCTCGCAAGGGAGCTTGGGCTGCCAATGGTGGAGAAAGAGAGGCTGCGCGCTGTCCTGTGTGTTTTGGCAGAAGAGGGACACGGAGTTTTGGAGTGCTGCTAGCTGGAGAAGAGACGTCAGGACTCAGGATTGTCAGGGGCGGTTAGAACCAAGTGATCTGGGCACAGGCACGCAGGGAGCACCAAATGCTGGCCACCCAGGTGCAAGGTCCAGGAGTCACACAAGGACCATGTATCCCGATGTTCCCTGGTGGTCTAGTGGTTAGGATTCTCACCGCAGCGACCGGGTTTGATTTCCCAGGCCAAGCGCTCGCTCAGCACACCTGCACCGGCACAGCCCAAGTCTGGCGCCCTCCGCCCCTCCTCCCCTGCGCCCTCCACCGCCCACAGGCCCCAACCCTGACGCCTGACATGCACCCCTCTGTCATTTTGGCCTTTTGTCCTGGTCTTCCACCTTTCCTTCCCTCTTCTCATCAGCTCCTTCTGACCTCCAAAGCCCACCCAGTGGACCGTCTTCCTCCTCCCAGCCGGTCAAACCAGACACTTGCCTCTGCCCCCACCCACACACAGAACACACCCACGGTGCACACGACGCACACACCCAACGCACTCCACTCATGCCCGCGCGGCACAAGTGACTCCCACAGCCAGCACAGAACGCACACACGGGACACTCAGTTCACCCTGCAGATGGGGCACTCCTGCAGAGGTGCACGTGTGCCCACCAGGCCACGGGCCAGGGCCTGCGGTCGTCAGATCGCCACTGGTGCTGGCAGGCTCGTGGGCTCCTGAGCACATGTGGGCACTGGTGCATCCGTGGTTTCAGAGAGAACACCTTCAGAGCTCATGGGAGCCGAGTCCCCTAGCTGTGAGGGGCGGGGGGAGCGGCAAAGGTGGGCACATGAATCTTGAGGGGGTCCGACCGCCTCACTAGGCCACAAAGTGATTGAGGTGGACGCGAGGAGGTAGACAATGGCGCCGGAGGGGACCCCCAAAGGCCAGGTGGTGGAGCGTGGTGGTGACGGGTAGATGGCTGTCAGGATAGACCCTCCCACTCCCCCTTTGATTCTGATATTATCCTTCACGCTTTCCATCCTGTCTGTCAATGGCAGGAGACTCCATGCAGATGCTCCTCACCGGGATCCCTGACTGGGTCCCCGCTGAATCCCCCTCCTGCCTCACCACCTGGTCTTCGCGGCTCTCCCTGCTCCAGCTGCGCCCCCTCCGTCTGATTCTTTGGCTGCTCCTGGGAGGGAACTGCAGAGCCAGGTCCTGTTCTACCACGTCTTTCTGTATCTCCTGTGTGGGTGTTCAGCGAGCTGCACCAGTGAGCTGACAGTGTCTGGGCTTGGGACCAGGCCTGGGGACACCTTGGAAGATGGTCCCTCTCACCATCTGGATGCTGGCTGTCCCTCTGAGTGGAGGGAGAAGGCTACTCCCTCCCGCCCGGCATGTTGTGGGTGGGCCTCTGAGATGGGCATAGGGGTCAATCGGCCCCCGGGACATTCCACCACACCCAAGGCAAGGGGCCCCAGCAGAAAGGGGCCTGGGACAAGAGGCATGACCACAATGCCCCTCAGCCCTGTACGGGCCCCCTACCCCCATACCTAGTGCTGGGAGGCGGGGGGAAGAGTCCAGTATGTCCCTGCAGAGCTCTGCCCTTCTGGAAAGAGGAGAGTCTGGGGCTGGCCAGTTGGAGGTGGGGGCTTGGGGACTCTGCAGACGCAGGGTGGGATGTGAGGGAGGCATCCTGGTTGGTGTGGAGGGGCAACTAGCACAAGGGGGCTCCTGTCCGGGGCATACGAGTTGCCTGATTATGAGGGTCCCCCTAGAAAGACCCGGGCGTGGGACAAGTATATTCCCTGATGGTTGAGAGGGGTGCGAAAGAGTAGGGGTGCGGTGTGTGTGGAGGGGGGTCGGCAGTCAGGTGGGGAGGCATGGGAGCCGGCTTGCTGCAAGGATGAGCAGAAAGCCGGCAGATGGGACTCAGCTTGGGATAGAGCCAGATGGAAGCCCATGTGCTCTGAGGGTACCCCCAGCCCCCAACACCGCTGGGGATAACAGCCCCTGGGGTGCTGTGCCCTCCAGGCGGTGAGACTCGCCTCACTGACCAAGTGCGGGTGCCCTGGGAAGCCGTCTAGGTCAGACCCCAGAGTGAGATGGAGCGGGTCCAGGCAAGGCCGGTGAGAAATAGACTTCATGGGGCGCTGGGACAGCAATAAGCCCCGGTCAGGGCAGTGTGGACGTCTGAGGTGCGGTGTGTGTGAGAGACGTGTGGGGTTAGTTGAGGTGACTGGTGCCTGAGCACATGGGTGAGGCCGTGGGTCTAGTTTTTGGAACGGTGAACGTGGGAGAGCGAGCTCAGGAGAAAAAGCAGTGGGTGGGGAAGGGGTGAGAGCGCTGAGTGCCTGGCTGGTGGTGGCGCACGCGTGTGTGTGTGTGTGCGCGCGCGCGAAGCAGCGGCAAGGTCCTAAAGGAGAAGTAAGGCCCTGGAATGGAGGTGCCCGTGGGTGGGTGGCATGTGTGGAGGCCAAAGAGGCAGAGTGTGTAGCTGGGCGGTGCCCGGTTAGGGCTACAGGACCAAAATGGGGAGTGACAGCTGCATGGGCCGGGAATCGAACCCGGGCCTCCCGCGTGGCAGGCGAGAATTCTACCACTGAACCACCCATGCCCCAATACTTCTCACTAACAGAGCGAAGTCCTAGGAGCTCTAGGAGCTGCATTCCCGGCTGGCCGCCCGCTTCTAAGACTGGCGTCTTCAGCTCCCCTGCAGACCAGCGACCAGGAAAGGCTCCAGTCCGGTCGAGGGCCGTAGAGAGTTAGGGGCTCTGGAGAGGAGCGGCAAGGCCTCATGCCGCGCGTTGTCTTCGTGGCTCAGGGGTCCCAGCCTGCCCTCGGGCTTCCGGGGAGGAAGAAGGCGGGAGCCTCAGAAGGCTCCTGTCCATTTGCCCTCGGAGAAAGTGAGCTGTGCCGGGCATGGCGGAGCTCGGACGGTGTCTTCGAGTACGGCGCCTTGTCCGGACGGACCCACAGTCCCTTTCTGACTGGCTTTCTGGCCTGTGCAGCGCGTGGGACCCAAAGCGGGGCGATCGAGGCTGGGGTGGGATTGGGGTTGGTGTTGGGGGCGAGTGGTGCTGCGGGGAGGACGATGGGTCCCGGCCCCGCCGCCCTGCGTGCGTCTCCCGGCGTCCCATCCAGCGCTGTTGAGGCTGAGACTCGAGTCTGTGGGAGCCTCGCGGGTGCGGGCCGGCCCCACGGCCCCCCG
>NW_006199468.1:68084-69345 GCF_000334495.1 Tupaia belangeri chinensis
GGCTCCCAGCGACCGGGGTCGAGCTCCGCTGTGCTGTTGGGGGCGGAGCGTGGCGGCGGGCTGGCTGGCGGGCAGGTGCAGGTGGACGCTTGGCTCCCGCAAGGCAGTGGGTTGGCGAGGTGAGGCGCTGGGAAGGGTCGGTGTTGGGGGTGGCGTCGGTTGGCCGGCTGGGATCGGGAGGCTGCGATCTAGGCCGTCTGCCAGCGCCTCCTGGGGACCATGCGTTCTGATGGGGCTTCCCAGGTCGGCCAGGTGCAGAGATACCCAGCGAGCGTCTGGGACACTAGTGCACTGGGGTGGACAGGGTGAACGGCGGTGGGTGTTGGGAGTGTTGGGGTGGGAGTGTTGTCCTCGGCATGTGACCCAGCGTGGGGACCCCAGCCGTCCAACAAGATAGGGATCGCCACCTGCGCAAGGTGCAGAGACCAGGGACTGCATGGGACTGGATGGTGCTGAGGCCTTGGTGCAGCCGACAGGGCGTGAGGCGACGGGTGTCAGCTGGCCAAGGTAGGGGATGGAGGGATGGAGATGGGACCATGGAGTGCTTGCACCCACGCGACCGATTCTGGAGGCGTCCGTGCCAGTGGTGTTGCAAGCAGAGGGTGTGCGTGAGGGTATGGGGTGGTATGGGGGTCTGGGGTCGGGAGAGGAGGACTGGCAGGTTAGAAAGGAGGGGTAGCTGGAGGCCACTAGCTGTGGGGAGAGGCCATTGGGCCCAGCCAACGGGCATACTCACGCGGTGGTGTCAGACCGGAGAGGCTGGCGGGACTGGGGGGGTTGGGCCAGGGCAGCGGAAAAGGGAAAGGTGCCTGAGATATGGGTGTGTTGGGGAGTTGGTGAAAGAGGGGAGGCCAGAGTTGGAAGAGTGGGCAAAGAGGCGAGCCAGGAACCGAGACTTCGGGCGGCGATGATAGGTGTTGGCCCTTGTGGAGTACTGGACTGGGCAGGCTAAAATGTGAGCTTGTCAGAAGTGGGATTTGAACCAACGCCTCCAGGGGAGACTGCAACCTGAACGCAGCGCCTTAGACCGCTCAGCCATCCTGGCAGCTGTCCTGTGTGCTTCCGAGCTGATCTGGCTAGGAGCAGGCACCAAGCCCCAGTGCCCTTGGCTTCGCGTTCCAAGACCAGGCACCCTGTGATCCAGGTGCACAGGCGACCGGCTGCGACGGCGGGGATGGCCAAGTGGGCGCTGGCTAGCAGCTGTGTGGAGGTCCTGGCGCCTGTAGGGGAGATGCAGCCGGGGGGCTGCCGCTGGGGCCGG
>NW_006199468.1:69364-72657 GCF_000334495.1 Tupaia belangeri chinensis
GGCGCCAATGGCGCCGCGACCCGGCAGGGCGCGCGCCCACCTGGCCGCTCACCTCCTCTCGGTGGCAGCCTTTGACTGGTCGCCCTTGCCACTCCCTCCCGGCGCCAACCCTGCGGTGGAGGCAACAGGCTGTAGCACTGCTGGCGGGGAATTCGTGCCACCTGGGTCAGGGTCGGGGTCGTCGCCACACACGTCTTCCGTGGCCCTCGTAGCCCGCTTGGTTTCCCTTATTCCTCGTGACCAGACGCGGCCCAGCTTCCTAGCAGCTTTACGGTGCCGAGGGACCGCTGTCCAAAGTGGGGGATCGGCCGCCCCAGCGGACCAAAATCCGGACTGGGTGGGAGACGGATGAACAAGTATCCTGGTGAAGAAGGGCTTTGGCTAAGCAGGGGGGGAGGGGGGGACGGGCTGCTGCGTGGAACCCAAGTCCCGGGGCGACAAGGCAGTGAGAATGCGTTCAGGGACTGGGCTTGTGTGGTCAGAGGGCAGGGCAGTCCTTGCTGGCTCTGTGACACCAGGGAGTCCCCCACGTGCAGGCGGCTGCTCCTGGCGGTCATTAGGTTCTGACGGTGGGAGCCTGGTGGGGCTGGGTGCAGCTGCACTGGCCTGGGCGTTGGTGGTATTGTGGTGAGCACAGCTACCTTCAAAGCAGTTGAGCTGGGTTTGATCTCGACCAACACAGCATGCTGACCTTCTGCCAGGATTCAGGGCTACTGTGCCCAGCTCCCTGCCGGGGAGATTGGGCTGACACTGAGGCCGGCGAGTGTGAGTGTGTGAGTTTTGGCTGAGATGGGGCACGGAGTTTGGGGGTGCTGCCAGCTGAAGGAGAGCTGTCAGAACTTGAGGACTGCCCTGAGGAATGCCAGGGGCCAGTGGAAGTAAGTGGTCTGCACAGGTGCGCAGGGAGCATCGGTGGCACGGGTACAGGGGACGCTTGAGGGAGGACTTACCCAACATTCCCTGGTGGTCTAGTGGTTAGGATTTGGCGCTCTCACCGCCGTGGCCCGGGTTCGATTCCCAGTCAGGGAAGCTTTTCCTTCTGCCTCACCATCTCTCATACCTGAAGCCATCTTGGCCCAAGCGCTGGCTCCTGGTCCCTTGCTCTTGGCACTTATAAGGACACAGCCCAGTCTAGCTCCAGCAGCACCAGTTCTGCCCCAGCCCTAACCCACACTCCTCCCATCCTTTTATCCTGGTTTCCAGCTCTTCCCTCTTCCCGTCAGCTCACCTGCCACCCACTCTTCTTGACCAAAGCCCACCCAGTGGTCTGCCTTTCTCCTCCCAGCTGGTCAACCCACGCACTCATTCCGCCCCACCCAGGGCAAGGGGCCTAATAGCAGAAAGGGGACAGGAGCAAAGGGCATGACCAGAGCAAGGACATGTATGGTCCCCTCACTTCTTTCCTGACCCCGGCCAGCCACTGGCCACCCTTCCCCCATGCTTGGTGCTGGGAAGTGGGAGGAGGAGTCCATATGTCCCTGCAGAGCTCTGGCCTTCTGGAAAGGGCAGGGGCTGGGGCTGGCCAGTTGGAGGTGGGGGCATGGGGCACTCTCAGATGCCGGGGGTGAGGAGGGTGAGGAGCGGCAACTAGCCCCAAGGGAGCTCCCGTCTTGTGAGTGGGAGCTGCCCTGATTCTGAAGATCCCCGCAGAGTGAGCCAGGACTGGGACAAGAGAATCCCCCGACAGTTGAGAGGGGTGTGAAGGAGTAGGGGTGCAGGCTCCGTGTGTGTGTGTGTGTGTGTGTGTGTGCAGGGCAATCAGGGCTGGGGAGGCATGGGAGCTGGCTGGGTGGGTGAGCAGAAAACCGGCAGGTGGGACCAAGTTCGTGTCAGAGCCAGATGGAAGCCTGTGGCTCCTATGGTATCCCCAGCCCCCATACCGCCAGGGAGAACAGCCCCCAGGGCGCTCTATCCACCAGGGGGCGATGAGACTTGTCTCTGACCAAGTGCAGGTGCACTGGGAAGTCCTCTAAGTGAGACCCCAGAGCAAGAGGTAGCGGGTCCAGGCAAGGCCCGTGAGAAATAGAGACTTTACGGGCACCGTGAGAGCAATAAGCCCTGGTCAGGGCAGCCTGGGCGTCTGAGGTGCGCGTGTGAGTGCGAGAGACGTTAGTTGAGGTGACTGGTGCCTAAGCAGAGGGGTAAGGCCATTGGTCTAGTTCTCGGAGCGAGCGTGAGAGCAAAAAGCTATGGGTGGGCAAGGAGTGAGGGGAGCGGGTGGGCGCGTTTGATGTCTGGCCAGTGGTGTGTGTGTGATGGAAGGGTCAGCAAGGTCTTGAAGGGTGAGGGGATGGACTAGAAAGGCGTGGGGGTAGGTACAGGAGTGGCTGGACGGAGTTCTGCAGGCCCCTCCTGGGGACCGTGTGTCTGGATTGGGCTCCCCAGGTCGGCCAGGTGCAGGGATCCAGGAATGTCAGGCCAGCCGGTGTCCTGAAGGCAAGTGCACTGAAGTGGGTGGGGAGGACAGCGGCGGGGGCTTGGAAGTGTTGGGGTGGGGATGTTGTCAGTGGCGTGTGGCCCAAGTGAACCAGCGTGGAGGCCATAGCCATCCAGCAAGATGGGGACGGCCACCTGCGCAGTGTGCCGATAGCAGGGCCTGGATGGTGCCGCAGATGCAGGACGGAGAGCCTCAGCAGGCAGAAGTCAGGGGTGGAGGTCCTGCTGTGGTGAACTGTGTGCACGACCCATCCTGGTGGGATTGCCGGTGGTGGGTGGGATGTGAGTCTGGGGCCTGGGGTAGGGGAGGAGGGCGGAGGGGCGAGGCCCAGAAAGGACAAGCAGCGGGAGTCCAGAGGCCCAGAAAGGACAAGCAGCAGCGGGAGTCCAGTGGCCCAGCGTAGAGGGGAAAGGGCAGAAGGGCTGGAGAAGTGGAGTTGAGGTGTTTGGCCAGAAAAGATGCCTGAGAAGCGGGTGCGTTGGGACCACGGTGATGGAGGGGAGGCCAGAGAGGCAGGGGCACTTGGCTGGGTCGGCCAAAATATGGGCTAGCCAGGAGTGAGATCCGAACCCACTTCTCCAGAGGCGACTGTGACCTTAACGCTCCGCCTTAGGCAAGCTCAGCCATTCTGTCGGCGAGTCTGGGCGCCTCCCTGATGGCCTGGCTGGGAGCGGGCGACAAGCACCAGTGCCCTGTGCGAGACGTGCCAAGCCCAGGCGGCCGGCAGCCCGGTGCGCAGGCGACAGCCCTGGGATGGCCACATGGGCCTCTCCGGCTGGCAGCGGTGTCGGGGTCCGGGCGCCCACAGGTGCGATGCAGCCTGCCTTCTGCGGTGGCCGCGTTGTGGCTGCTGCTG
>NW_006199468.1:72669-74374 GCF_000334495.1 Tupaia belangeri chinensis
ACCGTCGCCCGCTGCACGCACCCGCCTGGCCGCTCCCCTCCTCTCCTGCGGCACTCCCTCCGGGCTCCACCCCCGCGTTGGAGGCAACAGGCATAGCACTGCTGGCGGGACAGCTGTGCCACCTGGGTCAGGGTCGGGTCGGGATCCGGGTCTGCGAGTATCATCACACAGTGACGGGGTGTGTGTGTGTGTGCATGTGTGTGTGTGTGTGCGTGTGTGTGTGTGTGTGTGTGTGTGTTGAAGGGATTTGAGTGGAGAGGAGTGGGGGGATGGCACATAGGCCCTGTGCTGGAGCCAGGCAGGGCAAAGCAAGGCGTGGGCAGCGGTGAGGGGCCTGGCGTCCCAAAGGTTGCCACTGTTGTCCTTGTTAGTATAGTGGTGAGTACCCCTGCCTGTCACGCGGGAGACTGGGGTCTGATTCTCCAACGGGGAGGTAGGTTTTAGTTTTGGCAGTTGGTGCCTCCTTTCCTGCCACAGAAGTCCCACCATCCTCTAGCACCCGAGACAGCTCTTCTCCTGCCACACACACACACACCCCATGGGGCTCCATCTCCTTCTGACCAGGCCTGCCTCCGTTCTGGCTTGCCACACACATCTTCTGTGGCCCTTGCAGTCCACTTGTCTTCCTTTATTCCTCGTGGCCAGACGCGGCGCAGCTTCCTGGCGGCTCCACAGTGCCGAGGGACCACCGCCCAAAGTGGGGACGGGATGGCAGCCCCAGCGGCCCACGGTCTGGAGTGGGTGGGAGGTGGATGAGCCGGTATCCTGTAACTATGGTCGGTGTGGTCCGCAGGGCCCCTGGTGGAGAAGAGCTTTGGCGAAGTGTGAGCGGAGGACAAGGGGGACTGGGGTAGTGCTGCTGCATGGAGCCCAGGTCCCCGGCAGCAGGGCAGCGAGAACGCGCTCAGGGACCAGGCTTGCACAGCTGGAAGGTGGGACGATCCTTGGTGGTGACGGTTCTGTGGCACCACTAAGCTGATGGCCTGTGGGTGGCTGTGCCTGTCGGCCCTTAGGCTCTGGCCTGTAGGAGCCCAGACCAACTCAGTGGGGACTTGTGGGCCCAGGCGTTGGTGGTGTAGTGGTGAGCATGGCTGCCTTCCAAGCAGTTGACCCGGGTTCGATTCCCGGCTAACGCAGTGTGCTGACGTTTTACCCAACTTCAAGGTCACTGTGCCCAGCATCTTGCTAGGAAGCTTGGCCTGAGACAGGCCAGCGAGTGAGGAGTGTTGTGTGTGCGTGTTTTGGCGGCAGAAGAGAGGTACGGAGTTTTGGGGTGCTGCCAGCTGGAGAAGAGCTGTCAGGACTCACAGGTGCGAAAGCAAGGGGTCGAGATGCCAGATTGCGGAGGGCTGGCACCCAAGTTTCCGGTCTAGGAGGCGCAGGCGAGATCTGCACCGAGCAGGCTGGGCTCTCACAGCCCGGTGCGCAGCCGGGCCGATGCTCCACCCGCGGATCAGCAGCTGGGCGGTGCAGCACCTGGCTTGAGCATTCGCGGTACAATGGTGACAGTAGCTGCCTACCAAGCAGCTGAGCAGGGTTAGAGTCCAGGTTACTTGCCCACCTTTTGCTCAGCACCTTCCGAGGAAATTTAGGCTGCCAACCGAGGCCAGCGAAAGAGAGAGGCTGAGCGAGTGTGTGTGCGTGTGTGTGTGTGTGTGCATGTGTGTGTGTGTGTGTGTGTGCGTGTGTGTGTGTGTGCGCGTGT